>NW_020219228.1:0-8301 GCF_003070985.1 Temnothorax curvispinosus | reverse complement strand
ACAAGTCAACATTTAATTTTAATTGGAAGAAGTAACTTAATATCTGACAAATTAACAAATAGGAAATTATTACATTATTTAGTTACTTATTCGTAGATTTTTTAAAATAAAAACCTAAGTAATATCGCGCTTTCAATTCAAAAGCACGTTGCGTAATGGAATAATTCCAAATTTTTATTAACACATATATTGTTTAGTCCAAGTTGTAAAGAACGTAATAACATCAGCGGATCTGTAGCAGCAAAAATCGCAATTGTTTGTGAATGGGTGGAAAGTCGATCATTTTTAACGACGTACATCACGTTGATCTCTCGATAAACTCGGTCGCGACACACGCTATCGATTGTAACTTGCCGCAAATACGGCGCAGGCGTGACATACTGGCAACAATTGCGCCATGTAAAACACCGAGCCGCATTCTCGAAAATTGGAAAATGGAAAACAGATTAAAAAGGATCGTGCTACACGACCGCGCCACAAACGTGCCACGGCACGGGTCAAAATTAAACTGGAACTGGGAACTCCATTCGCGGGATGAAATTTGGAATCACCAAGGGAAATAATCAATCAAATTTTGATCACAATGATCTGTACGTACCAGATTTCCACGTGCATTTGCATAAAAATATTTCGTTATTACCGGGATGCAAAGCGCGCGGCGTAAAAAAAATTTTTTTATCGCCGCTGTTATTGTTAGAAATGTAATTTCGTTTGACGTCTCTGTCCCTGGTATTTATTTTAAAGGACGCATATGAATATCCAATGCAATCCTTTGCCATCGAGGGGACAGCTGCGTACGTGCGGGTGAATCGAGTTTTAATCCCGTTGCGTCAGTAAAACCCCCCTTTGCCGGGATTAATAATCATCGTGGTTGTGTGTGCATGCCTCAAAGCCGATTGATCGCATAACGCTACGCAGCTCCGACTAATGTCACCTGATAACCTATTTACGGCCTATTTTGCTTTTCTGCGACACACTACCTCGTGGTTGAAAAACGAAAGCGTAATCAAAAAGGAGATAAGAGAAATGCATGTCCGTTGATATATAATCTGCAAACAATTGCAGATCTCTGGACGCTAGCTTGATCATTTGTCAAAGAATCGATCGTTCCAGGAGAAGAAAATATTTTTAATTTCTACTTTTTTTCTATAATAAACAAGAAAAAACATAAAAATAGTCTGACATTATAATTTTTTTTATATATATCGCGCAAGAATGTACATCTATTTCTTAAGTATTTACGTTGTATATGTATTTCATGCATGGTTCTATCGCTCGCATGCTGAAAATCCCTAAAAAATCATTCAGTTAAATAGGAGGATTCGCTTCGTGGATTTTTTTTCATATTCCGTTACTTTGTGCTATTCGTACCGCAACATCCGTTCTAAAAAAAAATCTGCAACGTGAATCAAGAGATGGCTACACATCGGTTATATCCGAGCTAAAAAAAAAGAAATAAACGAGAAGTTGACGTTTCAATTCATGTATGTATGTACGTACGTGCTGTGTTTCCGAAGGGAAAACAAAAACATGGGGAAAATAAGGACAGTATATAAATTCAATAAAAGTAATCCCGTAGCGATTAAAGCTTCCACGGCAGAAACGTGACAATATAGCAGTCCACTGCGCGTCTCTGAATAAATAAAAGACATGGCATTTCAATTATCGCGCTTCATAATTTCGAGTAGAACGGACGAGTATAGGCCGCAGAGCGTCGAGCGAACTTTTCGAATGCAAATCTGCGAACCATTCACCGTGTGACAATCCTTCGTTAGGAGAATCCCCGAACGCGTGGGACACGCGCGAGTGTTCATTCGTATAACCAAATTTCTCTTTCTTTCTTTCTCTTCCTCGACTATACGTTTCAAAGTTCCTCCCAGCCGCGGTAAATTATCGAGGAAACGATCACGACGGCTTCTCTCTTCCGAGGGAATCGCGAAAAATCCTTTACGATCAGTCCAACCGACGCGTTACTTCCCACGAATCTCCATCACGAATGCTGATTGGTTTACGGTCTTTCGACGTTCGCGACATTTTCCGTCGACCTCGCCGTCAATGCATATCCGGTGCATCTCATTCGATTATGTTCCCCCGCGCGTCTTGCGGCGTTATCGCGTATAAAACTGACTAGTGCAATCCAATTATCGTCATGACGGCCGCCGGCGTCAGGACAGATCCCACCCCGCTGCACGGACAGATTTTATTCAGCTTTGATACGTTACGAACGTCGGCGTCGCGCCGTCGAGCTTTTATTCGAGCTGGTTTCAACCGGCTGGAAAAGATTACCGTATAAAGAAAGTGATGCGATATCGTACGATAGGAGCTCAGATGCAAACCGAAGTGTTTATTCGTGCAATGACAATCGCTGTACTTTAATTTTAATGTAAAAAAGTTAGTTTTAATTTAAACCCTTTCCTGTGTGCATTATTCAAATTATTAAATTTATGGAAAAAAGATTCTGTTTAATAGGCTTGTTAAATATATGCGTACAATGTACATTGTACATATTGATAGATACATGTAATATACATTGATAGAGCCATAAAAACATAAAAATCCATCTTTACATAAAATATTGCACTCAAGAGAAAGTATATAAATTAAAACGTTTGTGAAATAATTCACCGTAATTTTTATGCGATCATTTTGATTTGAATAGTTTCGGTGTTTTTTACCGTCTCTATTTTTTATTATATTCGAGCTGGTTTAATTAAATAACACTTTCGACGCTCCTAATGAACGACATGTCATTATATCGCAAATTACTATCACGACTGTAGAGAATAACAAGCAGTGCGGAAATTGGTGACACGTCACTATTAGTCTGTTTTTTGCGCTTCCTGCGGGAGAAAAAGCATTCGATACTGATCCAATTAGACGCCACGATTTTCTTCGCTGACTCGGCTTGTCTCACAGAGTAGAAATTTGCTGAAAGCTGAAGTCTAAAGTCACGCGGATATTACGCGTCATAGTTAGCCACTTTGCTGAGGAATGATTACTCCCTTTCGACCATCCCACGTCTTTTTACCTCGTACATACCCTCGAGGTACTCGAGGATGGAAGACGGTTGCAAGCAAATTTAACTTAACCGATAATTTGCTTAAACTGCGTTAAACATCAACATGTGGTTCTTAAAGACTAATTATCTTTCTTAAAAGTGAACCCTTGTGATTTTATTTTAATGATTAAATAAATTTTGGTTTATTTTGCAATTGCGATTTGTTATCTGTCTGAAGTTATGCAATATCTTTAAAATATTTAATATAACTTTCGAATTATAATTAGATTAAATTTTTTTCAGATTAAAATTAGCGTTGCATTTTTGCCATAGAAATGTTGATTTCAGATTATTAAGAACCACGCCCCCCTAGAATTTTCGATAGAAATCTTCTGGCACGCATACTTAATGGAAAAATCGATATTTGTATATACTGACGATACCAACTGTTTTAATATCTCGTAGTGATATCAGCATGATGAAGAATGATGCTCACGGCAAATTCACGAAGATGTTATAAATTTATGGCATCGCTCTTCTCTTTCGAGGCGACGCCTGACGTAATTCGGGGTGGTAAGTGCCGAGGGTGGCACCGGCTATATCGCGGCTTCTAATTTCCACCGGCGACCTTGGGCAAAGAAATCGTAAATTTCTCACGCCCACGAGTTCTACCTGGGCGTGGCAGGAGCGACGAGAGAAAGCAGATAAAGACAACCGAGGGGATGGAAATTTTTTTCCTCGAGAATCGAAAGCTCTCCCCGTCTTCGTATATGTGATGGTATTCCGACGGCGATTTATCCCCGAAACGTCGCCCTGTCTAAAAAAAGTCGCGCATTTTTCGTGACTTTTTTCACTCTCATCATGACGGAATTGTAAAAGTGCTTTCTTTAATCCTGAATAGAAATGCGTCGTTGGAAGAGCAAAGCTGTTCTGAGCTGTTCTGAGCAAAGAAAACTCGATGGAGTCGTTTAAGCAGGAGAGTGAATTTTGTGTTTCCTGATTTTCTCAAATTCTTCTTCGCGCTAGAAAGTACGAGTCAACCAAACGAAAAAGAATGTAATAATTATAAAAACTTTTCGCTCTCTATTAATCTGTACTGTAATATAACACGGTGTTTTTAATTTTCATTTTTATTAGACGAATAAAAGGAGCGAGTCGTTTAGCGTTTGACTCGCAACGTGATTTCTCGAATTTTGCTGCTAGTTCTTACGATAAATGCATTTCACTTCGTGCATAACTACATATATATTTCCGGCACGGCAGCGGTTACAGCGCAACCCGTACTTTGCGTACCGTCGTCGGGGAAAGTCCGCGACGTACCCTGTAATCAGAACACTTTCGCTTCGCGAAGTCAAAAGCAATAAACACATTTCGTATCTTGACGCAGGTGTGCATCCCGCTCTGGTAATGTGCATGTTTACCTGCAATTTCGACACGTCTTTACCCTAATTTGTACACCGATGAAAAATTACCGAAAAACTCCACGGACAATATTTGATTCTATTCGCTTCTGATTTTAATTTCCAACAAAGTCGAAGATAATTTTGATCTTAAGCGTAATTCCAAAATAAGTTATACAAGCGCAAGGAGAAAAGGAACTTCTTCGCTAATCGCCCAGTTGAAATCAGATTATTTCCTATTCTATCATAAATTTTATGAAGATTGATTGCGTTGCATACAATATCATTCCCACTGCCGAAATTAAACATATACTTGATCCTTCTGTTGCAGGATGGAACATGAGGAAACGCGGTGCCGGCTGGTACTAGACGAGCGGTCGGCCACGCTTGCACCTCATCGTCGGTCGTCGTTGTCGACGAGTTCCCGGTACGTCCAATCCCGAAGCAAGCGGCAGGTGTCGCGTGTGACAGCAGACACGAGCTCGATAGGTGCGATAATCGAGGGTGGCCCGGTCGTTGCCGCCGCCGGGCCGGCGATGCGACGATGAGCTCGCCGAGGGTGCTGCTACCCCTCCACACCCGACCAAAGGTAAGACGGTCTTGAAACTTCTCGAGAGTGTCCTTAACCCGTGCATCTATTTCTTCCTCTTCTCTTTTTTAATTAAGAAAAATTTTGTTTTGATATTCAGCTCTTAATTATTTTTGCGACTTATATGCGACGTTTTATTTTTAACAGAAGTATCTTCTTGAAAGAAATAATTTTTAAGTAATTGACGTTCTATCTACCATCTTTCTACGCGAAAGCGACACTCTGCCTTTGGATAATTTCCAGTTCGTTAAATATTCCTTTAATTGACACTTTAGATGATTGAAAGAATTTGTGTCACATTTTTAGTTAAATTATATTCGGATAAGTTTTTAGTTTGACAAATATTTCTAATATTGATACGTTAGGTGGTTGAAAGAGATATATTTTTAAAAATTAAGTTATCCCCGGATAAGTTATCATTTTTTATTTTGTTTGGCGTGTAGAGATTATCTCGTGTAAGATGGAATACTACGTTGATTATACATCAAACTTCAAACCGAGCAACCTTAAGATATTATTGATCCATTTATCCTTTCGATTTTTGCGTAATAAGGGGATAGTAACGAAACGTATAATCACGAGCGCGAGAACACTGGTGCTCGAAGTAACATTGCTTCTTCTTCGTGCCTAGCGAGCGCTATATTTGCGTTACAAAAGCACGACAAACAGGCAGAAGAGCATTGTTAATGCGAGTGGCGACGTTTTCGTGCCTAAGTCTTTCACCTTTGTGCCCCGACAGCCCCGCGTAATACCAAGGCCGGGTAGTCTCGAAAACTGCATCAACGAGGCCGAGCGACGAGGAGCGGTAGGCGGTTCAAGGCCGAAACTATCCGCGTGGCCATGGACCACGAGGCGAGGAACGGAACCGGCAGCAACGACAACGAGGAGTACACCAATATTTACTTCATCGTCGGCGACCGCAGGGAGACGGCCACTTACAAAGCGAATCAGGTCACGGACATGGAACTCAAGGGTGAGTGGGAAAAGGGGAAACGAAAAGTTTCATCGACTTTTCTGTCGTACTCGAGTTAACTTTTTTATTTATTTAACACAACGTTCTCAAAATACTCGTGCGTGTTATGCGAAAGTACGCATATGTTCGGGGCGGTAAGGGCGATCAACTGTATAGTTTTCGTAAAGTCAAGATGTTCGAAAGATTTATTTTTAGACAATCAGATTGTATTAAAAATACGTAAAATATAAAAATTACGTTTTTCATGTTTACTCGGTATATAAGTGTACAGAAATTTTACAGAGATTGTTAGCAAATCAAATAATTTTTAATACGTAGTAATAATTGATATCATGGAATGAGAGCGATACAAATTTGCAATCACGATAATACAGTTTTACTGTAAAAAGCTATTAACTTGCAGCATTTATTATGTACGTAAAAATATAATAAACTTGTTAACTAAATTTTCAAGTCGGATATTATAGCTTAATTAAAACATTTAGAAGATATTTCCAGCTTTTAGAGACTCGGGATTATTGTTCTTACTATCTATATATCTAGATACAATTAACGCTAAGAGTTTTTGTTCACCATTAAAGCTCGGCAGGTCTAGGTGTGAATACAATAAGATTCATTACCGATTCAGGGGTATTCAATTTATCAGCAGTCCAATCGCGACCGAATTGTAAGGGAAAGAGGCATTAACGCGAAAGTTAGCCGTTCATTAATCTTTTCGACGGGAGAGATATTTTATCCCGGCCGAATATCTCACGCCGACCTGGAACACCCTACCCTGTCCTACGTCTCGAACTTACGGCCGCCGCGCGAAGGTATGTTTCGTGGATAAACGCGTGAGAAACTTCCTTCCGTCAATGGTATCGGAAGGCGGGCGAATATTTGACATTCTTAGGATTTAATCAATTATCGATCGTGACATTACGAGACACAACGCGACGCGACGCGACACGCGAGTTAGCCAGCCAGCCAATCCCGCGAACGAGACGTTCGCTTTTGCCCGTCGCCCGATATGAAAGCTTTCACTTCGAAGCACTACCGAAATTATGTTTGCACACACTTCACCTTCGTGCCGTGACCTATCGACCGGACCGCCGCGCCGCGCCGCGCCATTCCTCTCGGCTCGGTCGAGTGGTTGACCGAGTCGGCGCCCCTTACTAACCTCCCGTCGGGGGGTGAAATGACATGAGCACGCACTTGTGCCGCAACTCGTCCCAACTCTTTCAACTCTTTCACGAGCAGGATAATTTTCTCGATTTTCAGAGAAGCTACACGACGACGATCTCGAAAGGGTACAGAAGCAGTTAGATTGAACATTTTTTTTTATCTTTTTCACCCGTTGATACTCCGCTCTTTATATTTGACCTGATTTTGGTTTCTTTTCCATCTAGTTTTCCCCCCTTTTTTTTCTGGTTGACGTAGTTTTCCCCTTTCCGGCACTTTATAGTATACCGTATTTTACTATACCACTTTATGCGTTACTGCAATGCGCATTATACTTTACAATGTATTGTAGTATATTGTACTGTAGTTTTATATTGTACCTTTTATATTGTTACTGCAATGCGTATCAAACATTTATTTATATGGCAGCACAATGGATTTCGTTTAGCTCTCGGGTAATTTGAAGCATTGTTTAATTAGCCGTTGCATTTACGTATTACTTTATTTCATTATTTATCTATGTACGCTCAATAGATATAGCATATTCGAAACTAAACATTCTTTTAAACAATCTTTGATTGATGGATTTAATAATCCATCAATCTTGATGAATTAATTTTAATTATTCTGCAATGTGATTTATTCTTAACAACATTGAAATTTTCGCATCAAAAAGATTTAATGATTCTAATTAAGTTCGTTAGACTATTCGATGATGTGCCAATCAATTACTATTCCCGTTGGAAATCATCATGCGTTGTCAGAAATAGAATATTTCAATTTTCGAAATGTCGGTCAGTAATTATCCCCGCGTGTCTAATGCTAAACATTATCGGGTAATTATTGTAGTAAAATAGTGCGATCACGGTCGATGGTATCGTGCGAATTTAACGGTACGTTACTCATACGAGGCTACATTAGTTAATTAAAATTCTAATGCAATTACAACAGGTGTACAACCTTGTACGCCTGTTAAGGGAGACGGCTTTGTCAGCAATGATGTTACCGGCGACGTTACACGACGGTACAAAGTCATACTACAACACGGACAAGTCTCGTCAACGGGGGCCTTATCATACAGGATGATCTCCGACCCGTTACGTTGTCCTAAAGCCGAGAGCTTTCCGACCCCTTTAACTTTCCTGTTTAACGCTCGAGAGGACTGCACGACATGTTACCT
>NW_020219227.1:0-3949 GCF_003070985.1 Temnothorax curvispinosus | reverse complement strand
ACCACCAAACGATTGGTAAAAAAAAATTAATAATTCACTTGGGGGGGCTAACTTTGTTGAGGTGCGTGAGAGTACGGTTTTTCCTATCTTTTAAGAAAACGATTGACCACCAAACGTTTTAATGACGATATTCGTGACCACCAAACGATTCTGCGTCGAATGAGCCCTATCAAAGTCAATTTATATAGGTGATAAATACAATTTTTCCGATTAATGGCACAGAAGGTGATATGTCCGACATTATGCGCATACGGTTTTTTCTATTTTCTGAGAAAACGGTTGACCACCAAACGTTTTACTGGTGATATTCGTGACCACCAAACGATTCCGCGTCGAATGAGCTAAGTAGTTAACCTAGGCGGGTTCTAACTCGGGAGCTCCGAGGGGGGTGAGGAAGGGGGGGTATCGGATTTCGCGGGGGAGTGAGGGGAAGGGGGAGGCGGGAGGGGCGGAATATCGGGTTACACAAGGATATCGGGTTACACAAAGGTATCGTGTTACACAAGGATATCCGATTTCGCGGGGAAGGGGGAGGGGAGGGGTTGACCTTGACATACCACCGGGATGACTCACCGGGATTACTCACCGGGATGACACCTGCGCCGCGGGTTCGCGGTCGCGGTCGCGCCGCGGGGTCCGCATGGGGGTCCGCAGGGGCCGCGTGAGGGGTCCGCGGGAGCCGCGTAGGAGTCCGCGGGTTCGCGGGGGGTCCGCGGTTGCGCCGCGGGATCCGTCGGGCCGGGAGGCCTCGTTCGCAACGACGCCGCTAGGCGGCGCACAATGGGTAAGACTAACTCGATAGCGCACTGCGTAGGAGCGTGTTCATCGAACCTGTCGGGACACGTTCGTCGTAAATAACATTTTTCTAGGAAAAGGGGGAGCGGTTATCGCGTAGGCTAAACAATCTATCTACGCAATACGTAAAAGACAAAGGAAGAAATGACGTCATTGGGACGATTATCTCGTAGACTAAACAATCGAACCTGTCGGGACACGTTCGACGTAAACAATATTTTTCTAGGAAAATGGGGGGCGGTTATCGCGTAGACTAAACAATCTATCTACGCAGTACGTAAAAGACAAAGGAAAAAATGACGTCATCGGGACGATGATCGACCCGATAACGCATCGAACCTGTCGGAACACGTTCGTCGTAAACATTTGATAAAAGTTAAATATACGAAAGGACATATGTACATGCACGCAAAAGAAAAATACATCGTTCGTTTTAGGGTGTAAAAAAAGCCTGTTTATTTAACTTTTCTTTTACATAATATATCTTACGTGCTAAAAAACTAAAGTTGCGAGCTTACAATCGATGAGCTGATTCGTATTGAACGCATCGCTAGCGTATATTACATTCGACGCTTCCCTGGGATCCGTCACGGTGGACGCGATATCGGAGAACTGCGCAAATTTTGTATCGACCGCCGCAAGTATTCTGACCAAACGATCGAATCTCGCTTCGATGCACCGATCGAGATCGAACATACGATGCAGCGTCGATTCGGTCATCATCAAGCGTACGTTTACAGATTCGAGACGTATGAGTTTGACGTTATTAACCGACGTACAAACTCACCGTTAGCGGTCCAACGTTTATAAAACTATGGGCATCTTTGAAGTCGTTGCGAAAGAAATTCTGAATATTTCGTCGTTGTTCGTAGAGTGCCTTCCACGTTTTGAGAGACAACAGCAGTTCCTTTCCTCGATGATCTCCAACGGCGATCTCCACGTAGCTCGGTGGACTCACTTGGTTGATGCCAATTTCGAGGAATTTGTATCCCGTAGCTGTCAGCGCGTATCGTCTGCTGAGTATACGTACCGCGCGACGGTCCCCCGAAATGCTGGATAAAAGAGATGAAAATAGT
This sequence comes from Temnothorax curvispinosus, assembly GCF_003070985.1. Classification (NCBI taxonomy): domain Eukaryota; kingdom Metazoa; phylum Arthropoda; class Insecta; order Hymenoptera; family Formicidae; genus Temnothorax; species Temnothorax curvispinosus. Next base: position 2,078 of record NW_020219227.1, on the reverse strand, counting down.
TTTATTTATTGAAAGTATTACAATATGCAAAGATATAAAACTGGGGGAGACTCTATATGTTAATTTTCTCTCAAACGAAACTTACCTATTGCATCTGGCCTCATACGTTTGAGTTTCAACGTTGTGAATCGGCACGTAATAATTCACGGCATTCACGCGTTTTGCACCGTTGTTGCTGCTGCTGCTGTTGCATCCTTCAAAGGAGAACATTTTCGCTCTCTAGGCTCTGAGAAGTTGACCGTCAGTACAAGCAATCGCGACAAGACTGATCATATGAAATTACTTGAGTATACGCGACAACTCCAAAAAGTAATGATGTGGTGGTGGAGAAAGGGGGAGGGGGAATTAATGTTTATAGAACTACGCAGTGGATTTTTTAGGAGAGAAGAAAGTAAAGTTTACTCTAACGGTGATGATGGGGGAGGGGGAGAAAAAAAAAACAAAAAGTTATATATAATTTATTTATTAAAAAAAGATCGCAAATCTTTATGGCGTCGCGCGCGACCACCAATTAAATAGTTTTATTACATTTTGTAACGCGCAATTTTTTTCATGTTTTCCGCATCGCATAGTATTGGTGTCATCTAGTTTATTCAAAGATTCAATATCTTCGTAATGCGCATCCAGAGTCTCGACGATTAGGTTTTTTCGCGCATAATTCTCCAGCAGATCCACCAGCCATTCTCGTTTCTGGCATTCCTTGACGTACACGAGAGTCGGCATCTCGTCGTCATCGTCTTCTTCTTCTTCCATACCAAGCACGGCCGATGTAATCAGGCGTTTCACCATGCTGTACGGTGCAACCGCATGCGCCGGGTCGACCAACCGCCATTGACGTTGACGGCGGTGCCGCGCGGAACGGCGCCAGACCAGCAGGACGAGCCCAGCGGCGAGTTCCGGAGCCCATCCACCGGGGAGGAGACCTCCGGGACGAGGGGAATATCCTCGATTAAGTTTAAGTTGCACGAGCGTTTCGAGGACGGAAGCGGGACACAAGTTATTTTCGTTTATTTGATTTTCAGGTCATGCTGTATTTATTTCCTTTCCGTTTCATTTCTTAGAGTCACCGAGTTTACCCGTCCGGCGCCACTAATCTTAAGGTTGTATGACCCGTAAGATCTCTGCCAAAAGTTTAAGAAACGTAACATAAAGCTAATTAACATATTTAAGAAGATATTCTTTACTGGAAAGTAATATTTATATTAATATTTTATTAAAATAACGGTTGCCTGTGTTTTTAAGAGCTATAGAGACATTTTTATGCATATTTTCTCGTATGCAAACTTTCACTTTTAATGATTTTTAATTTTTAGAAAGACTGTATCACTGTACCTGACTTGCAACTGACACAAACGAAAATCTGAAAGTGTGAAAATCTTTAAAAAGTAACAAAACATAGTAATTACTGTTTAAAAATACTAATGAAATTATATTACGTTATTTATTTACGTCATTTATTAATAAATTAAATACAATAGCTCTCATAAAAAAGTATTTTGATCGCGACAACGTCGCATTTTCTGTAAGTTGGTAGCATTGATCTCACTCGACATCAGCTGCGTGAACCGTGAACGCGAAGTGTGCTCTGAGCACGTGTAATATACAGACGCAACGTTTGAGGTTAGTTTTCGCTTACGCTACGAAAATGCCAAAAGTAAAACGTTACATGTGCCATGGAATTGTTACAATCATCTGGTGTGGTTTCGACTCGTGTCTTCAAATTACGTTTCCCAGTATTTGTCTGTGCTAACCGTTGATTGTACACTTTTTCAGTGACAACTTTTCCTTTCCACATGTAACGTTTTACTTTCGGCATTTTCGTAGCGCAAGCGAAAACTAACCTCAAACGATGCGTCTGTATATTACACGTGCTCAGAGCACACTTTCGATACACAGGAGGCTTTATTGGAAAGAGCGTAACGGACCTCTGTAGTATTTGTTATCCTTTACGGAGAGTGACGGAGAGAGAGGTTCTAATGTGACGTCGCATAGTGCGCTGTTGCCGGATCTCTGTACTTACGAGTTCAGTGAGACCAAGCGAGACTGTTCTCTGTTTGGTTTTTATTCAATATTTCAGA
>NW_020219226.1:0-1306 GCF_003070985.1 Temnothorax curvispinosus | reverse complement strand
AATTTCGACGACGATCTCGACGATCTATCGCCGCGTCCGTTTACCGGCGTTTAACCGCGAGGCGGAGAAAATGTGGCGTGATCGCGCGTCCGCTCGGTGTGTATACCTTCGTATTTAGATGTGTATTCAAGGATTTGGCTTTGGGTTCGCGTAGGTGGTCGGGAAAACGTGGAATTATCGGAAACCGTGTGACGCACAAACACACACGTGGAGTATCTAGGGTTCAACGTTCTGTAAAAAAAAAAAAAAAAAAAAAAAAAAAAAAAAAAAAATAAATAAATAAGGAAAAGCACGCTCACTCTTGCAAGAGGAGTAACGCTGAAGACCGCTCGATTCGCGTTAGCACAGAACGATAGATTTGCTTGACGCGTGTACATGTGTGCGTATCGACGACCTTACGGCTTCATCGGAAGAGTGTATACGCGCTTACGTAGAAGCGGACAATCGATATCCTATCCTCCACGCCGAGGACGTAAACGAGACGGAAAAAACATTCGCTCTCGCGTATCCATCCCTGGTGCCGGATACAGTCGAACAACTCGAGAACGCTCGTCTCTCCTCTTCTTTCCCCAGTTTCTCGCGACGCGGACAGAGACGGGGAGATAGCGTGCAGTGCCGATCGATGCATCGGCCATCAAAAAGTCAACGAAGTCGACGGAACGCACGCACGAGCGGACGTCCGTCTGTGCGTCTCCCCCGTCCCCGTCCCCGAAGTCGCGGGGCCGAATAACGCGTGAAAATTTAAGTGCGCGGTCCAGCGCGCCGCGGCCCGCGATACGTAAATAACTTTACGGCCACGCGTTTCTCTCCCGCGGGTACACCTCTCTCTCCGCTTTCTTTTTATATCTCTTCCCGCGATCTCGGAAAGGTTGTATTAATAGTGCGCAGGAACTATGAAAATTTTTGGCCATCGTCGTTGTCGTCGTCGTCTCGGGATCGCCTCGATGAAAATCCTCGTGCCACGTATACGTCGCCGCGTAATGGGAATCGAAAAACCGCACGGTCACGATCCGGCCGCGGCCTTCGGCCTCGCCGAAGCCCCGAACGGTGCGGACCGTCGCGGAAATCGGACGTCGCGGTGGGAAGGCGACCGGCGGGCTGCTGCTCGCCGCGCGGGTCACGATCGCGAATCCCCGAGGCACGTTACTTGACATTACAGGCAACCCTAGAATAACATGATTGATTGGTTCCGTGCTACACGAGACTTGGAATTCAATACAATTTTGGAATTCACGTTTCGCATTATTGGAAACCGTACAATTCGGGACTCCAGATCCATATAAGATTGGATTGGCATTTGCCTTCT
>NW_020219225.1:0-3118 GCF_003070985.1 Temnothorax curvispinosus | reverse complement strand
ATTATACGTATATGTACATCAAATATTTATTATACGTAAGTTGTTTATTTGAATGTCCTTTATATAATCATTTATGCTTATTTACTCCGTATTTAGTCATAAAATATCAGAATTTTACCAAGAAATGAATAAGCACTGTATCTGTTGTTTTGATTTATGATTAGTAATATATTCCCTGCATTCTTGCAATTTCTCTGATTGCAAGTCAGTTTCTACTCACACTTAGCTTGTGGCTAGAACAGCCAACGTTTTGATTACTTTCTGCAGTACTGAAACTATAAATATTTACGCGTCCGCAGACGATTCAAAAATATATCAAAAAGGTGCAATTTTTTACTATAAAAAATTCTATTTTGGAAGAATTATCTCATCACTTACGTTAAACATTTGAGAAAATTATTGACATGTGACTTTCGAATTGTCAGATATGAAAGAAACTTTATGATTCGATAATAACAAAGTAATAAAAGAAGTACAATTCTGCGTAATACTTGTTGAATATAAGAAGAAAGGCACTTTGTGGTGACAACAAAAATGTTTGAAAATTATACGACTTTCAGCTTTCAGCGCAGAATGTGGAGATATAATTTCAAATTTGCAAGATTGCATTTATCACTGAATCGTCGCATTAATATCGCCATCAATGTAACATCAATAAAATAAAAAAGTAACTTTTTTACTCATTTGTATATTACTATATCAGTCATCGCAAAGCAACATTTTATTCGAAACACAATTTAATGTATTAATTATAGATATTTTTGCACATCAAAAATAAATTGATTTATTAATATTTAAGTAGTAATTTATATAAATTATAACACAAGAGTATTAAGAAATTAAATATAATTTATTTAATAATTCTAAAGTAATGTTTTTCAAAACTGAATATATTACATATATTGTCTGACTACAATATATACTTAAATAAATAAAACATATCATCCGTTTGCAACTAATTTATTAACACGTATGTGAAATAAGATTTTTAAATTTGTCTATACATATGTGTGTATAATGCAATGTCTCACGGGAGACTCTACTTACAATGATATTCTGCTTACATTAATAAAAATAAGTATATTTAAAATATATCGTGAAGGAAACAGGACTAATTAAAAGCCATTCGCTGTTCTCGATGCAAAAGATTTATTCAGTCAATAATTAGTTCGAACTAATGATTCTTAATTAGCCCTATTTTCTTCACGATTGGATTTCCAACAGAGCCTCTACTCAACGATTTAAAATATATCTTCTACATTCAACCATAATGTATCTCTTTGTCGACTAAATTACATCTATTACAGATTATCCATCGCAAGAATTCGACATGAACAGAAATTGTATCAAAATTACTAAATACGTGGCAATGCTACCTGCCATCTAAAACAACAATACCATAAAACATAGCTAAACATATGTACCACTTATTTAATGAAATCAAATAATTGATCACTCACCTTAGTGAGGAGCGTAGCGTCCACGGTAAGCCCCTTTGCAGAGAATGTATTTTTACAATGCGATAATTGCAAAGAAAACAGCTGCATCTACAACGTTAGATAAAGAAAATTGTTAAATATAGAATTGAAAGATGTATAATTATTAATTTTACTATTTTTAAAATTATTATTTTAAAAATCGCATTAGCGTACGCGACACATTATAATTAGAAAAATATATAAAATATGTCATTAAAGTTGGTAAATACTTTTTATTTACCTCGTATTTTATTTGCTGATTGCTGGTGCTGTTGAACACGTCGTAAACGGTGCTGTTGATCTCCATGGCTTCATTCTTGCCGGTCTCACAAGCCCATACTGTCAACATTAATTTTGTAGAAAAATATGTTACAACTATAACAAGAGTAATGTCATAAAGCTGTCTTTCCTGATTGCTTATAGACGCATCCCCTTTTATATACATCAAGTAAATGTACAGCTTGAAGGTGATTTGAGTGAAAGTCATAACTATCGTAGAAAGAAGTTGCAAAGTGAAGACCATTTTTAGCTTCTGTACTGTCTCGCTGATTGCCAAATGCTGCTTCTTCAAAGCTATGATCTTCATCAGTAGGAATGGAATTCTTTGTTCATGATGGGTGCCGTTCAAAAGATACGGCTCGCCCTTCGTGTCCAATTCTCGCAGATTCGCCAGATTGTCGTTAATTTGCTTGAAACAAGCTTTTAATATGCAAACACAATTTATATATAGCATATCCATCTGAAGCATCACGCAGTAAATGTATAGTACATAAATCTTGCGGACGATACTAGTCTGCATGTCATATATTAATATCAAAAACTGAACTGATATAAAGAGGAATCCAAAAATGTCCTTGGTATGAATCAGTTTAGATAAATTCTGATATGATTTCGGGGGTAATTTCAAGGAGATCTTCAGTAAGGTCTGAAGAAAACGCATTCGTGGTCCACTCAAAATGAATGTGGTGACTACTGTAAAACCACTGTTAATGTAGAAAAAGTTACGTTCAATTACCCTTGGTGTACCAATGTTTTTGAATAACATATTGTTATAAGTATTTATGTCATAGAGAATTTTAAATTCGAGAGTGCAAAAAACGCAGATAATGATGGTCGATAGGATATAGCGTGGTTTGCAAGTCCTGATGGTCGAAGCGTTGATCTTGTATGGAAATATTCCCAGAATGCGACAAAACCAGAAGCAAGGATACATCAACGATACAAAATCCGTAGCGCGGAATAGCTGCCATATTTTTCCTTTTCTTTTTCCTTTCGGTCCTTGGAACATCGATGACAAATTGAACATGTTCGCCGAAGCATTTAAGATGAACGATAATCTGAGAGATATTAATTATGCCGTAAATACATTTGTGACATTAACGTGTTTACAAGAACTTCTTTCCTAAATGTAGTATTCTGCTGTTCACGCTGCTAATGCGTAAACTGACATAAACTCGCAGTCTGTCTACACCGAACGAGTTCAATTCTAAAACTACTAACAATTATATTATTGCGTCGTATTGCAAAACAGGACTCAGGAAATTGTAAGTTATGTTTTTTGCTTATTACGAAACACGCAGATAATGTTATATAATTTTTGATAACTTCCATCGAAGTACTAAAATAATGATATACAATTT
>NW_020219224.1:0-18731 GCF_003070985.1 Temnothorax curvispinosus | reverse complement strand
GAATTTTTGCGAAAAGATCGTCAGTCTGAGGAGTATTCGATTTCTTCTTCTTTTTCTCTTGATTTGCTTTAGATTGGTTGGATTGTCGCCTTGCTGGTTCACTTGAGCGTTATTAATTGCGGCACAGTTGTTACTGTGCTCGTTTTTTTTGTTTTCTTTTTATTTTTTTTTGTTGGAGAGGAAAATCTTCGTTTTGCCCCTCTAAAAATGTTCTCCTGATACTTCGTCGATTTATTAAATTGCAAAAACATTTAGCTTACATCAAAATTTTTCAAAAACTATATAATAAAGTATATTTTCCTTTAATACTTTTCGAGAACAAACCCATATCGAAAAATTAACCACGAAAACATTTAGCTTACATCGAGAGCTTTCAAAAACTATATAATAAAGTATATTTTTCTTTAATACTTTTCTAGAAAAAGAAAACGTTGCATAAAAACGTTGCAAGAAAACGTTGCAGTCATACCCCCATTCCCTCCGAGAAAGACGTAGTTCTACGTCAAAATGTCATAATAGTTATAAAATGTGTGTAAGAAGTTTATTAAGATGTAAGAATAATAAACAAATTATAAAACTAAAAGATTTTAAAAAGAAAATAGAAGAACGATAGATGCATTAAAGGTTATATTAGTATGCGATTCAAGAAAAAGAAAGAAAAAGAACACGTAAAAGATTTCGATTTTTATAGAGTGTCTGTACTGTGTGCGTAAATCCCGCATGCTAAAAATGCCGTATATCCTAAACAGAAGAAATATACAAGATATCAAGCTAAACAAAAAATACAAGAGCTATGCTTGTATTTTGCTATATTCCATCCTTTACTATCCCTCTACACTTATGTATCATAAAATAACCATTAAACTTTTTACATTCCCTACAATAATTATTTTACGTAGGTCATAATATATGATCGCGTTACTTTGTATGATAAGAAATTGATTCAACTCACGACGGTTTCATTAATATTAATAGTAAAGAACTGAAATTACAACACAATACTAATATGGCATAAAGACATATAACAGTGTGATTGCGAGCAAGTATCTTTATTCTTTCTATTTTTTTTTACTTTTGCGGCGTAAATCTACGCGCGGCGTAAATACTGAAGTTACCTTATACTTAAAAAAGAGTTTTTTAATTGCAGTATAATCATTTAACAAGCCAATATTGCTATTATTCGATTTTAAGGTAGTTAGTCCGTAAACTCATTTTCTTTGAAACCTCATAAAATTTTAACAGTATATATTAATGTAAACACGATTTACAAATCTGTGCAATTAGAAAAAATTAACCGTATCGAAGTTGAGATAATTGAAATCATACTTTTTACATGTATTACAGGTTTTACATGTATTATATAGGTACAAAAACGTCTTCCAACATCATGTTTCTAATTGAAGCGATTAAACTACTCTTGCGACTTTTATGAAAAACAAGAAGACGATAGAAGAGACTTGTAAAAATATACTTACAAATATACAAGACCTTTGACCATCTAGTTTCGAAGTAATTGATACTTAAAGTTCACACACAATTTCTGATACTAACGGTGGACGCATATGACAGCTAACCTTCGAAATTAGCTTTGAAGTGAACCTAATCTAATAGCACACATTAGTTTCTAATATATATGTACATATGAAATTCTTACACACATGCATAACGCGGACAATTCCAGCCAAATACTACATGTCATTTGTCTATTATTAACTTTTTGACATTATTATTACGGACTAACTACCTTATAAGAATCGATACAATTCTTCTTGTGCGGACTCGACTTCTTTTGTTTGTTGGCTAAAGGCAAAAAAGTCATCATGATCATGGAGTTTTTTACTTAAATTTGGGAAATTCTCAAAAGAACGAATATGCCTAATAGGTCTTCTAAATAATTTTTAGCAAGTTTCTTTTCTTCACCATTTTAACTTAATCCAATTCAACTTAAATTTTGGGTGCAAACTTGCGAAAATTAACTTCTTTTTTTTTAATATCGGTGATGCACGACTGCCTGTCTGACTGCGATAATTCTTTGCTGCAGATCATCTGAAGTATAATACCTCTGGTATCACATAGCAAAGGTCTGCGAAGCAATTTTTGATAATTTGTTGGATACAACTTATAAATAATTATCTAATTTGTTGTAATCTTTATAAACAAGGCGTATAGCCATAAAGAATCTATAAAACGTTTAGTTAAAATATTTTAATTATCCATCGAAGCTCTATGAAACATCTATCGTTAATCTATATGACGTCTAAAAGAGATCTATCAATACGTCTAATGGAGGTCCAATGGAGATGTGAAATGCGGAACTATGGATGCTAAATAGACGTCCATGGGAAGTTACATGGATGTTTAATGGAGGTTTTTAATCTCCATGATGGACGTCTAGTAGACGTCTATTAGAGCTTTTTGTAACGAGTTACTTCCCAACTCTGTCGCTTCATAACTTCGCGAATCCATTCTATATATGCAGAAACCTTAATATACACTCCAGGTAAGTTGTCAGGACAAGATTGGTCTCCGTAAGTCATAATACCTATTTGAAAGTCCTGGCCATTTTTTCTTACGATGAGAGGATCACTGCTGTTTTTCTAAAAATAAAATATTATTTAACGAATATTAAATAACTGTTACGAAAAGAGAGAAACTTTCGAATTTTATTTATTAAAGCTGCAGACTAAAACGATATAATATTATTTATGCTGCGCGAATTAGAATATTGCACTTATACTTGCAATTTTTGTAGTATATATTGTCATAAACAATAACTTTATTATTTGTAATTATGTTTTACCTTGGGACAAGCGAATTTTCCAAATTCTGCGGCAGTGCAAATGTGATTGTCGTTGATGGGCCAGTATTGCCTGCATATATTATTTTTTATAATCGGCAACGTGGCGTACTTAAGTTTCATTGTATCCCACATAATTTCGCTAGCCGTGTTATTTTTTTTCCAACCGACCACATACGCATATTTGTTCATGAAGCTCTCGTAATATGCGAATTTTACTGGCTGAATATTATCTAAAATAGAGAAATATTATATTTAACTAATAATTTCTTAAAATCAATATTAAGACATGATATACATTCGTAAGACTTTTTCAGTAGTTTTATAATTTGTGACAATTTTTTAGTATGCATTAAAGTATATATCTAACAAGGGGACCTTCAGGCTAACGGATTTTTGTTTTTTTTCGTACTTACTGTACTTGAGGGTCATCACTCGGACATCAATTTCCCAAAGTATTAAGGCGCGCTTTTCAGAAAAACTCGGGAAAATCGACTTTGAAGAATTCCGACCGCGCTATGTACACAGAATTTTAATTTTAATGTAAAATTTATCAAATCCATGCACTGAGAGAAAAGTTATACTAATGGTAACAAAAAAATATAGTTGTTCACAGATAATAAATAATTTTGTTACGATAGCAAAATGGAAGGATTTTTTGGTTGATTAAGCAAAATTTGGTAAATTTTTTGAGTTAACTAAACAATATCATTTGGTTACTCATTTGGTTGTAGTAATTATAAAGTTTGATCGTAGTTACAAAGCAATACGGAACGGTATGATACCTGCAGTTAACCTAACAATTTCTTAGCTCTCCGTTTGACAGTCACCAGCGTTCGAGCCAAAACAACATCTGCTCGTAAAATTTACAAGCCCGGCAGGAAATATTAAATAAACGATGTTTATCAAAATGACTACATATAAAAACGTTATCTACAATGTTAACACACATGTTTTATGAATTGTTTAAGATTTTTTAAAATACTTTAAGGTTATGGGGAAATAACGTCAAAGGCGACACATCTACCGATCCACGTTGTCAATCGAAAGATCCCAAATAACGTTGTCAGACGGAGGGTTAATAGATATATATATTTATATTTTCTAAGGAAGAAATTTAAACTTGTTTTTAAATTTATTTTTTTATAAGTTTGCTTTAACGATTAAATCATGTACTGAGATATATTATAGCCGTGTGAGTGGACATATAACACTATTATTGAATATATCATAGAATAAATGTGTTGCTCGAAGTAAAAAAAATGTTAGATATATTGCATGACCTCCGGTTGAGAAAGATAGAGATCATTTTACGAGCATCGTCGGCAGAGAATTAATCCAACTTTCGAGGTGAAAGCGTCTTTAATGTTTTATTGATTTACTTATTTATAAGAGACCAATGTCAATAAATTCTGAATATTGTTAAAAATTTTTTATCACACTTAAAGTAATAAGTACATCATAAGTACATCATAAAGGCTTGATTTAATTAGACAGCTATGAATAATGATGCTGGATCGTGAGTATCATATAACAAATAACAAAATAAGCAAAATTTTTATTTTTTATTATTACACATAGTGTAATATTTACTTACAATTAGATTTGAGTTTTTTTAATTTATAAACTTTTTAGTTTATTGACGGCAATTAATTATACTATAAATTATTCTGAAGAAATAATATACTATAGTTGCAGATTGAAAACTTTTTTGAACTTGCAAAAATGTGAAAAGTAATATAAAATTTAATGCAACATTGGCATTCTCCACTTTCTTAATTAAAAAATATATTTACTTATAAGATAATAAGGTATTTTACAGTGAAGATAAAATATCGTAGCAAAAAGCAATTTTTTATTATCAATTTGATTGTCGTAATCGCGAAGGAAAACGTATCTATATATAAAAGTAATTTTATAGTCGGCTGTTTTAGTCGGCTGTTTCAATCAATCATTATCGTAAAATAAAAATATTTTTAAAAAATAATAAAGAAATAATCTCTTTACATCTTCCTTAAAGTCATTTCGATAGATGTGTAACTTTGCTATTGCATACATCGTGCTCAGTTGTCATATTATATTATATAATTTTTGTATCAGAAGTCATATTTGTTGAGATTCTTTAGGATAGCACGCAATAGCACGCATGCAAACAAAAAAGCACTTGTAGCATACGTCGACAGCTTTAAGAGCACTTTCAATTTTGTATAATGTTTTATCGATGCAAACGTAGTTAACTGAGCTAGCGTCACATCCTACGAAAATAATAAATGGTTGCAGAGTCAAATTTAACGCAGCTGCTCCTTTCCTTGACGTTCAATATCACGTTCAAAATCAGCAAAACTCTGGAATAACAAGAAATAAATATCTCTTTCAGCTCAACTATAGCAATTATATTTTTACATACATAAAATTGTTTTACATAAAATATAAAGGATATGCTAAACATAAATACGTACCAGATGACGAACAGCATTGGCAAGCTGAAAATCATCAATTTCGCACACTTCAATTTCTATATGTTTGTTTTCTTTCTGCTTGATATGTTCCTCTTCATCTGACTGAACAAGTCCCTTTTCCTTACCAACAATTATTTTAACATTGTCAACCTGTACATACAGTATCAATTATCTCAGCATCACTTGCACGTTCTACGATTACATTAGGATCGAGTAGCTGTTTCAGATGTGATATTGTTTGTGTCATTTACTGTTACGGGATTACTTGTTTCAAAATGCGTTCAGCATTTAGTTCACGTTACATATATTTCATTTTCAGAAATAAATAAATACTTTATATTGATTTATTGATACAATTGAGATGAGAATACTAGCCATTGTGTATGTAAAATATAGATAAAGATAAATAAATATAGATGAAATAAAAGTCTTTACTTACCCTCAAACAGTTGTATGAGATCAGGAAAATCTCACTGTTTTAATAAATCTTTGACTGTTGTATCCATAATAAGGTTATGTGAGGTTATGTGAGGAGAGAAAGAACGCACAAAAACCTAAACGGTCACTTTAGATGTTAGGTCCTTCTTTGCCCTTGCTTTGTTATTATGCAGTGTCTAGAATAAATAAATACTGACAAGGACGAACAGGTAGATCGACAGGCAATAACTGACAGTCCGCTTAACGCTTGCCGTGCGAAGAACTAAGGGTGCGTTCTCCTTATCGCTCATGTAATGTTTTGTTCCGGTAACAAAATATTCAATTTTTCATCACAAAGGATTATTGTACATCATACCAAACAGTCAACAAAATAATATTATGCGTGGTAACCAACGGTTTGTTTGATCACATATCAACAAATAGTTTTTGCGTCAGTAACAAAATTTTGGTTGTTTCAACAAAACATTTCTCTCAGTGTGCTAATTAATCTTTAATTATCGTTTTCAATGAAAAACTTACATCTTCTTATTTTGAATATTGGTACAAAAATGAAAAACGTCAGGTAGGAAATAAAATGGTTTTATATTTTTGAAAATTACGAGAAAATACAGCGCAAAAATGATATCAATAAAAATATTGTTTAATTTTTAAAAGTGAATTATATGATATGAAATATATAGTTTAAAATATATTGTATACAGTCGTTTTACACGTCAATATTGCACGAACCAGGATGATATTTATCGTAAAAGCAAGGGAAACAATAAGTTTCACGGCATCTAGCACACCGTACGAACGCAGATATTTTACAGGCGCAAGGTTTTTTTAAAATGTCTATTGGAAAACATACTTCATTGACGTTCATAAAAATGTCTATGTCATCACAAAGGTTTGAAGCGAACCACGCGTATCGAATCATGTTCTTAAAGATTGGAGAGAACAGCTGGTGATGTACAATAGATTGAATTTTAATGCAATCTTCTCGGGAATTAATTTCGCGTTCTTGTTCGATCAAGTAGGCGCAATTTTGAAGACGCTTTATGAAATTTTTTACCTGTCTATAAAAATATACATCACAAGGTTGGACCAAAGGGGTACATTTCGGGGAAATAAATTTAACAATGCATGTTGGCAGACGCTTATCGTTTAAAAAAATTTCATCGTACATCTCCGGCTTGGTCTGTCCTCCCCAAGAATCGACGAGTAAGAGAAACCTTTCTTCTCCCACGTATTGCTTTACAGTTTTAATTAAAAAGGTTTTGTATAAATTCGTTGTCAGCTTTCCCGATTTCGACGATGTGACGACGACGTTACGATATTTTTGGACATACTCGTCCACCGATTTCTGAACTCTGGGTCCAAATGAACCTGTTGGTTCTTGTAGGCACACGAAAACTAGGAGTAACAATTTCCCAGATAGAGTGACACTGTACTGCGCTGTGTAGGAGTGGGTCATCTTATTCATGTTCTGCCTTTGAACAAGAACTACCTTTGATCCTTGGTTTGCGAGTGTTCTGTTAAAGGTGGACTGATATTGGCACCCTGAAAAATATTTTTTTAAATTCACCATATTAATTATACGAAAGTGTATTTGATATATGTATAATAAATCCTGGACATATAAATATTTAGCAAATATTTAAAATCTCTTTATTATAAATATTTTTTTGCTACATGAGTCATAAAAAAATGAAATTTTTGTAAATACCTGTTTGGTCAGTATTGATGACAAAATTGGGATTGAATTTTGATATCAGGTCACGAGTCTGTATGCGAAAATTTTCCGCAGCAACTAAGGTTTCCTCTATTGTTGCACTTTCTCTTTTGGACACATTTTTCGTTATCTTTCGTTGGCGAATTCGATGTTTTCGTTTGAATCGCTCAACCCACGAATTGGAAGCTTTGAAATCCAAATTTTGAAATTGACTTGCAGCAGATAAAGCCCACTGCTGCAAGTTTCTTGTCGTTACTTGCTGATGGATTTGCCGAGCTTCTGTGAAGCGATCATATGTCCACGAGTCGATAATCGCATATTTGTCGAATATGGTTTCACCATCTTTAATATGTTTCTCCCATTTCGCCAAATCCTCCATACGTTTTAATCGAAAACATCCTTTTTTTTGTAGATTCTTCAGACTCCAACTCGGATGAGATTTAGCAATATTTAAAACTTTTATATTTCTTCTTTAATACTGCCATAATAATTTACAAAATTATATATAATTGCAGATGACTGGACCCGGAGAGTCCGAAATGGGAGAAGTTATTTGCCCAGTTAGGCGATTTTTGCAAACGCGGCATTCCTTTATCGTGTGAAAATATCTGAATCCGTTATTGCAAATAAATTCTTCGGACATTTTTTTCTAAAATTTTATTATAATAATACGACTGTAATCTCACAAATCAATTTTAATTTAATTATTGTTTACAATATAGCTATTAATAAATATTATTATCATAATACACTTCAAATAAAGAAAAAACTTTCGGATATAAAATCAATTTGGATATAAAAACAATTCTAAATCAACGACAAAATCTTTTAAAACAATTTTAAAAGAATAACAACACTTCTGCCTCATGAAATGGATTTCACCTATAAATTTGTGACACATAACATTTTAGGCTACTTTTTATGGGCTTAACTCAAAATCGAATTTTTTTGAATTGTGACAGTATTTTTCTAGGGTGTGATATATTATTCTCTTGCTTTTTAGCTTTTCAAACATAGCTATTTTGTGAACAATTACGTTGAGAGTCAGTGGGCGTTATAAGTAATTCTTATTCCACAAAAAAAGAAATTTATATAGCACAACTTTATACTTACAATAAACTTTACACGATGAAATATAAACTATGTTGTAAATACGCACCGCGATTTGAAGAACTGACAAGAAATTTTCGGGAACTGTCTCTACAGTTTTCGAGACTTCTCTTTTTACAGGAACCAAAGAGAATATATCTTATCATTTTTTTTGGAAAGCTTTGGTCTAAGCCCGATGTTCATAGTCAGATCTTATATTTAAGACCGTCTTAAGTACAATCTTAAGATGTTATGAACCAATCACAGAGCCGTATTAGCATCTTAAAACATTACTTAAGATAATCTTGAAATAAGATTCGACTATGAATACCGGCCTAAATGATTCATCCTATAAGGGATTACTCTAGTGCTATATATTATATTTTTTAAATAAGTACGTGGAAGATATGCGAGTATATCGTATTCTAAGAGTTTTCAAAATATTATCGCATTCCTAAGCAGATAAGTACGTGAACGATGATCATACTATTTTCACAGTACCTCCAGAATGCGCCTGCGTTTGTAATTCTACTGTTTGCCAGGCTATCTGATACACTTATAACCGACGATGTTTCAAATTATTACTTCCTAAAAAAATGTTGAGAATCAACACGGACGTTGCGAAAGCATTATTGTTTATAGTGCAGTGCTATTAATTCGATGGCAAGGTTGACATTCGCCAATAATTATTGTAACATATGTCTTGAATGAGGTAAGAAAATGAAACCGGTTAATAGTAATCAGCCGCGCCGCTTCTGCAGTTTCTATAAAAAAAAGTTATACACTGTTAAATTCGTTGTGTTAAATTATACTCAACTTTGGCACATACAATTTTGTGATAGATATAGCGTATATTTATCTTATGCAAGAAAATATATATTTCTCATACGTCGCGCTTCTTCTCTTATCGCTTTTAATTTTATTGCCAATTCAGTTGTATGTAGATGGAATGTTTCACAAGTTTGTCTTCACCACGGAAAGCAATTGCAATTGATAAGCATTCGTTGCTTTTTCGACGTGTACGAGGATGACGACTTTTTAAATGTGGGAACGGCCTGATAGACGGAGAGCTGGCTACATAAAAATGCAAGGTATAAGGTACATGAAATATTTATAGCTAGAGAGGTTCCATTAGCACTCCCGAACACTGAGTGACCAGTCTGCCTGCGCGCTTAGAAAGATTAAGGCGGGGGTGGACGGTCAAAAATGTTATGAGATTAATTAGTAACAATTTAGATTCAATATAATAAATAAATATTAATCATTTTATTTTTAACAATAAAAGAATGAATACAAACTGAATCCATTAATGGAAAAAAGAAACACGTAGTATATTCATATAAATAACAAAATAACATATCGTAGTAACGCATCGTTAAGCGCAATCGAAACCGCGCTCTTCATTACAATCTGCCTCGATGTTGTCTTCAGTTTTTTTGTCTGCCATTTAGCACATAGCTTCGTTAACAGTTTAGTAATTATTACCAATAATTTTTAATCATGTACCTTATCATTTTTTTTTCACAAAAGTTAACGCCGTTTTGTTGCAGTCTGCCGGCCCTTCCTCTTCCACGAAATCGTCTGCCAATAATTTTCCGCGTATCGTAGCAACAAATACTGAACATTCCTATAATTTTTATCCCTGAGCTTTATCATTTTTTTCCTTGTAAAATTTGTCATTTTTGACCGTCCACCCCCGCCTTAATCTTTCTAAGCGCGCAGGCAGACTCTCTAGCTATAAATATTTCATGTACCTTATACCTTGCATTTTTATGTAGCCAGCTCTTAGACTATGAGGTGAGTTTTGTATATCACAGTGTCGAAAAAATAAACCTCCCTTCATAGTAATTTTTTTTATCAATTAAGTATCCGTATACTTATTCTTTTATTCAATATGGTTCCGAGACCTAACCCGCATAAAACTAGGCTTCCCGCCCGGCTAACAAAAATGAAAAAATTGTATAAAACATTCATATAATTGTAAATTTTAAAAAATTATTATTTATATTTAATTTTAAATAAAAAATATGGAAATACTTTTTGTAAAATCGTTATAAAAATACGTACTTTTCGAAATTCAGAGCTAAAAAATGCAAACAAATCCATAAGGATTTTGTAAGAAAAAATGTTTTATTTACGATAATAATAAGAAAATTTGGGTAAATATCCCGTTTAGGGGACCCACCTCCGATGGCCTTGACCTTCACATATGTTGTCAAGGTCACCCTCCTGAGTGACCTTCAGAAGGTTTTAGTCGGGGGTCGCTTTTAATTAAAAAGTTATAAACAAAAAAAGTTTCGAAAATATAGCAGTTATTTTAATAGTAGGTGAGCCCAATAGGGGTTAACATATAGGGAGATACCTTGCACCCTGTTGAGTACCTCTACTATATATAAGCCCTTAATATAGGATCGCGCGTCTAGGGCAGCCGATCAGAATAGTAAAAAAAAATCAATCGTTAGAAATACTCGAGCGCGTCAGATTAATGTAAGGTGGGTTAATAACATGCTGAAAAGTGTTCATTTCAATAATCTGACGATTTGAGCGTGACGTAAGGAAGAGGGAGGGTCACAAACTTGAAAAAAAACAACGTCACCTTGACATTCTCGAGCGCGGTCGTTTTTTTTTTCCCGTTTTCAACCGTTCCGTACAGCCACCCTCACCATGCAAACCGGCAGATTAACATACCTCCAATATCAGAGACACGTGGGGCATATACACTATCAATATCTGACGCGCTCGAGTATTTTTATGTAACTATTCCTGTAGACGCTTCCCCCACCGGTGAAAGGGTGTACATTATATAACCTTTTTTTTTCTACCATCTAATCTTCAAAATCCAATAGGTTCCTACGACGCTCGAGTAAATCGCCGTTTAGCCCTCTGGGCTCACTTACTATAAGTACTGAGAGGCATAAACGACTAATATTACGTTTTTCTTTAAAGCAGAGAATATACTTTATTTCGCGAGAAAGTCGCTGCTTTACCAAAACACAACATTTAAAGCAGTAAATTGTTGATAAATTGAAGTCTTTTTTGTTAAAGCAGAGAATACTTACATGGGTTAGATGACGCGTTTTAAACAGTTGAATACTTTTAAAGCGCGTCATCTAACCCATGTGGCATCTCGCATATTAACTTTCCACGCATGAAAAGTTCACGCATACACTTTCCACGCGAACCGAGGTTCACCCACACCCCCTCCTGCTTTCGGGGGAGGTGCGGTAGCCCCGAAATAGTTCACGCATACACTTTTCACGCGAACCGAAGTTCACCCACACCCTCCTGTTTTCGGGGGAGGTGCGGTAGCCCCGAAATGGTTTACGCATGGGTTAGTTGACGCGCTTTAAACAATTAAATACTGTTAAAGCGCGTCATCTAACCTATGTAGATTAGTGACGCGCTTTAAACAGTTAAATACTTGTAAAGCGCGTCATCTAACCTACGTATTTTCCAAACTTTTTTTGTTAATAACTTTTTAACGAATAACGATTGACGGCTAAAACCTTCTGAAGGTCACTCGGGGTCATGACCTTGACAACATATATCAAGGTCATTGAAATCGGTGAGGTCGCCAAACCTTTTTTGTTAATAACTTTTTAATACAAAGCGATCCCCGACTAAAACTTTCTGAAGGTCACTCAGAAGGGTGACTTTGACAACATATGTGAAGGTCAAGGCCATCGGAGGTGGGTCTCCTAAACATCCCCTAACGGGATGTTTACCCAATATATATACACGGACCTTCCTCCCGCACCCACCTCCGCCGGTAGACAAGCGTGGACCTCGCTTTACAACTTATAAGGGTACATAAATATATGCTAAATTGTAAAGCAAAATTATAAAAAGCACATACATGGGGGGGGGGGGTGCAGAGGAGCAAAGCCCTCCCGCCCACGCATGTACTTTGATATATTATATAAGATATATTTATCATTGAAAGCTAACAACATGTGACATGCATTAAGTATATACATACGTTTCAAATTCGTGCAATTTTGCATGCGCGTGCGGCCACTATGAACACGCGCACGTGGCCGCAGGGCATGTTCAGGGATGCGTTCCAAAATTCACTCTAGGCTGCGTTCGGAAACGTCACCCGGGTACACACGGGTATACTCCCTTCTCCTTCTAACTCGCTAAGATAGAAAGAAAAAGGAGTATACTCGTGTGCACTCGGGTGACGTTTCCGAACGCAGCCTTAGGGCCACTTCGACCAACGCCGATTAACTTTAATCGACGATTAACTCAATCAGCACTGTCGCCAACAACAAGATATTTGTCGTTGTGTATGTCGTTCTTAACCAAGCTTTTCAAATATTATACTACTTCAATTCTTGTCTAGAATTAAAGTACGCATCAAAATCTAGGTCATGGTGGTCAAATTTATATGTGGTCCCTAAGAGCAAAAAGTCGACTTTAAGTCGACTTGAAGTCGACTTCTACCGATACTGACTTGGCAGAAAGTCGACTTGAAGTCGACTTTTGTCCTTAAAAAAGTTGACTTTTCTGCCAATTTCGGTAGAAGTCGACTTCAAGTCAACTTCTCGTCATGACGAAAAGTCGACTTTTAGTCGGCCGACTTCAAGTCGACTTCAAGTCGACTTTCGTCCTTAAAAAAGTCGACTTCTCTGACAAAAGCACGGTCTTGTAAGACCGTGGACAAAAGTCAGTTTCGGTAGAAGTCGACTTCCCGTCATGATGAAAAGTCGACTTCCCGTCAACTTTTAACGTCAGGTTTCTAGAATTGAATAAATGGAAAGTATATTTTTAAGGTTATGGGTATGACAAATGTTTTTTTATGACTGTACGTTACATGTTGCATTGTGTTTGCTGGGTAACTCGTCCTAAAATATGAGAAAGAGTTTTCGTGAATTATCCAAACGTCAAAGGGATCGACGTATTTTGCTGCTTTATAATCGTACGCGTAATAATTTTGAATCTCCTGTTTTAATAAATAACGATGATAGTGGTGGTGACATTCTTCCTGGGCCATCTGCGGTTTATGATATGGACGTTTCTGTTCCCGATGCATCGTTAATGCCTCTAGAGACTGATGATGAATCAGAAGTTGATAGCAGTGACAATAATGAATATGATAATTGTGAATCATCCAAAAGGTAGTGCTGACTGCGATGTAAACATTTCAAATGATATTGCCCGTTCTCTTAGCGATGATATTCGTGATTGGGCAATTGAGTTTGGTAGAACTCAAAAAGCTCTAACTCATTTATTACATATTCATAAACGTCATGGATTCGATGTACCTACAGATGCACGTACTCTTTTAGACACTCCAAAGCCCCATAGTTATGACGTTAAAAATCTTTCACGAGGTCAGTATGTTCATTACGGTTTAGGTAAAGCGCTGACAATTATTAATTAAACTCCACAAGCTTTTCTTGGTCAAACTGTTATTCAGTTAGATATAAATATAGATGGTTTGCCAATTGCAAAAAGTTCCAAGAGTCAATTGTGGCCCATACTAGGTATAATATCAGATTTAAAGCAAGTACCCTTTCTTATTGGTGCATACCATGGCTACAGTAAGGCTCCGTTATCTGAATTTCTTCAGCCGTTCGTTGACGAATGTACAGTATTACAAACTGATGGATTTGAAGTTAACGGTTTGATGTATTGAATTAAGATTCGAGCTATCATTTGCGATTCTCTAGCTAGAGCATATGTTACTTGTACTAAATCGCATAATGCGTATTTTGGATGTGGAAAGTGTACAGTTAGAGGTAGAAGTATCAGCAGACGTATGACGTTTACAGACATTACTGCATCTCTTAGAACTGACGCTGATTTTAAAAATAGGATTTAACTACAGCACCATCTTCCAAGTATTTCTTCTCCATTTGAACTTCTTTCTGTGTCTATGATAAGATCTTTTGTTATAGATTATATGCATAACTCTTGTTTGGGAGTTATGAAACAACTTTTACGCTTATGGATGGATAAATCGCAAACATCGAGGGTTGCTCAACTTCATCTCAATTCTTTATCCACTTTGCTAAAAGATATTTCAAAATTTGTTCTAATGAAGTTTGCCAGAAATCATTTCGATTTAGACGAATTTTCTCGATGGAAAGCCACACAATACCGAACATTTCTTCTCTATTTAGGACCTGCGGTTTTGCTAAATTGTTTACCCTCTGACAAGTATCTCCATTTTAATGTCCTGAATTGTGCAATGCGATTATTATGTGCTGATGATTCTTGCGATACATACTACGACTATGCAAACGATCTCCTTCGTAATTTTGCCCAAAATATGGAACATTTATATACAGCAGAGAGTGTAACATATAATCTTCATAATTTGATTCACCTAGCAGCAGATGCTAAAAATTTCGGACCTCTCGATACATTCAGTGCTTTTCCTTTCGAAAATTTTTTATTTAAAATTAAGAAATTGCTTAGAAAGTTCGAAAAACCACTTCAGCAGATATACAATCGTTTGAGTGAACAATCTAATTTAGTTTCAAATAAAATTGAACACTCATCTAATAATCTTGAGGGTCCTCAATTATTACAAAAAAGCAATGAATTATTACAAATGGGATGTACCAACGCGCATACTCGAATTAAATTTCCAGCATTTACATTAACAACCAAAGAATATAATAATTACTGTTACATCAAAGAAAATAATTCCATAAAGATTGTTTGTATACAAAGTATAGGGTATTTCCATGAAGATGCTGTGATTCTTGGTAGAAAGTTCATGAGCATGTCAAGTTTGCGAAATTATCCATGTGATTCCTCAAAATTACATATCTTTGTTGTCAAAAATTTATCAGATAATTTAGAAATGTGGCCAGTTTCATCGATACAAAACAAAGGTTTTCTTATTCCATTAAAAATCGACTGTGCATCTTATCTAATCCTTCCATTATTACATGTTAATTACTAAATTGAATCCGTGTAAAGGCTCTGGTGAAAATCAAAGAGAGTGTGGAACGGGCTAAGTAAGAGCCAAGTGCTAATTATAATCGCAACACCGTCAGCCTTAACAGGAGCAGCATCCAAGCGAATAAAATCAAAACCGGAAAAATTTAGGTGTCAGGATGTAACCACGTTTCCGTAATAAGAGCAATGTCGATATTATTAGAGCAAATAATGCTAGTGATATTCCACAAGCAGATCTTTAGAGGTGAGGTAGAAGGGAACATTTTAATTTATAAGATCAGCTGCTTCAACGAACATCTGTAGCTTACTGAGACCATCTGTACACGTAGCAAGTTTTTTATTAAGATCTCTTATGATATTGAACATTGATTTTATATTAACTAATTTACTCAGTTTTTTATTTCGAGGATTAATCCGTTAAAATCTCCATGTCACCTGAGTTCGCATAATCACTCATGTTATTATTGTTAATGTGTTCGTTAGACGTTTTCAAGGCCTCGGCATAAGTTCTAGGGGGCGAATAGGAAACATGTTTGTTCGTTGGAGCAACTGAGCTGGCTTTAGGACGTTGGCCCCTTAAAAACTAATTTATTTTTTGAATATACGTTTAATTTTAACGATTTCATGCATTTTGTTATTGATTTTTTATAGTTTCGCTAAAGATGGTCCAAAATTCGGACCGAAACGTACGGTTTTAAAATTTAATTATTATCATAAATAAAGGAATATTAACCTTTGTGCACCGTCAACAGCGCTTGGCTCTTACTTAGTCCGTTTCACACTCTCTTTACTAAATTGTGAAATTCACTTTTGACATTTTTTACTTTTTTTAAATAATCACAAACGTAAAAGTTGTTTCAAAACACAAAAATGATTCTTTAAATATCTATCAGACACCTTTCTCTTTTTGTTAATTATTCCTCTAATTATTCAGTGGACTAGGCCTCCTGGGGATACCACTTAAAAAAAAACGCATCAACAATAGTACCTCATGGGTTATGTGGAAAACTATTGCAATCAAATGAAAATAATTATTTCATATATTTATATAAATTTTATATATTTATATGGAAAATGTCTACAAAATTATTTTTACAAATCACATCATAAAAGAAAATCGACAAATAAAGGTATGTTGCATTACTAGAATTCTAATTATTAATTTGCAGAGATAAACAGAGTGTTTCTTAAAGACCGCCCATTGTAAGTACATAACGTTATTTCTTATCAAAAATTGAGTCGAAAAGTTCAGAGAGAGCCATTTTTTTCTATAATGCTTAATGAAGCAGTAATTATTGAGTTAAAGTTAATCCAATCAGCACTGTCTTTTAGTCGAGCGCTTACGCATACTACTAGGCGCGCAGTTCACTGATATGACCAGCTAAAGGGCAGCACTGAGTGGACTGACTTTACTCAATAATTACAAGTATTATAAAAAAAAAAATGGCTCAGGACTTTTTGACTCAATTTTTGAAAAGAAATAACGCTATGTAGTTAGTGGGCGGTCTTTAAAAAACACCCTGGTATGTAGACGTGGATAAAAAATAATTTTTAATTTCCAAGTTGCAATTAATTGCGAATATTGTTGTAAATAAAAAAACATTCATGTTTCTTCCCTTAATAAAAAAAAAAATCAGGTAATGCATTACATCGTAAACAAAAATATTGCACAGCAATCTGTTTCGCTTAGCTATGGCTATGTGGCTATGTGGCACGATCATGGAAAATTTTGGAATCGTCCAGAAAAAATAGGAGAAGGAGCAATAGCAATTTGAGGCGCATATGTTCATGATTATTAATCGATATGGAACTTTAATCCTTAACTTCCCATTAAATGAGCATTCCAGCTCTTAAACGAGATATATGTGATGGGATAAAAGCCGGGCCGGAATCGAACCACAGACTTGGAATCTTAGAACATTCTTTTTTAAATGTTGGGCAAGACAAAGAGATGGTTGTGTAAATCGCCTATTATATACTTCTAATCATTTTAACGTTATTTTTAAAAATGTTCTTGTAGTCTTTACATGAAATGTTTGTATAAGTCATAGTTTTTTGTATGTTACAATTATACTTATACAATACTTATATAATACTAAAACCGTGTTTTATGTTGAGTGTGCTTTTAACCTACTTGCAGATCTCTGAATACTGCGAATTTGATCTCCACCTCGACGTAACCATTCTTGAAATGACACTTCAAGTTCTCTAACAGTAGAGTTTGGAAACTTCTTCGACCCGTTCTCTGAAATAATAATACAAATAGTTAAATTTTTTATGCTATTACGGAAATACAGTCAAACCTACGATAGAGTCCAACCCACGATACAGTCCAAAAGAGACTTATGATACGGTCTGCAGCTGGAGAAAGTGTTCCCCCACTTTCCATCCGTTGCAGGACCGTATTTAGGCTATGTTCCGAAATCTGTTGATTTGACTGGTTCAGCTCTTCTAGCTGTCACTGTGATAAGCATAAGGCGAAATCAGCCGTTTCTAGTACTGTCAATACTTCAAACTAAAATCGGAACATATCCTTAGCATAACGCACCAAAACATTTTTAATATTTATACCAATTATGACTTTTGCTGCGAGACTAGTTTTAACTCCTACGCGGCCCTTCTGACCTGACCAGCACAGTGTATTTCTCATTTCATCTGAGAAAGTATATTTTAGTACATTTTTCAAGTGTTTGATGGCTGTTTCTCCACCAAATCGAAGTACCATGCCTTCCTAAAATTCAAGCAATGCAAACAAACCATACAAGTGAGAGTATAAGTGAAGTAGTTGTAGAAGCTATGCATTAATAAGTGAAAGAATGATGCAATAAGCAAGCAAATTCCAAATAACAGAACATTCACGATGAAGAAAGAATCGTGTAAAAAGGTTTTAAGGAATTAACAGGACGTCATATAACTTCAAGGGAGATTGCAGGTATTTATTTCCACCATCAGATGGAGCTCCTCCAAAAAAATTACAAACGTACAAAATAAAATTTTACTTACAAAGTCATGTCGTAATTGAATATCCTCTTTTAATTTCTTCTCAAGCTCTGTGAATTGTAGCAATGTCTGTACTGGTAATTCTTACATGTTACATGTGGAATCTTTTTGCTTGCTGCGCTGTTTGTGTTGACTTCATTATCATTATTTTGTAGCAGTAAAGCGAGTCCAGTAAGTTGGCGCTCTAGAGCCGAAGAGTAATTACTTGCCGGCATCCAGCTGTAAATAATAATATTGAGTATCTTACAACTTGAAAGAAGCACATTAGAGTCGGTATTCATAGTCGGATTTTATTTCAAGACTGTCTTAAGATGTTAAT
>NW_020219223.1:0-1184 GCF_003070985.1 Temnothorax curvispinosus | reverse complement strand
TAGTTTTAACTTTAATCTCGGTTTAACTTACTTTTTATCTTTTTATCTAAAATGTTTAGAACTAGATTAGAACTAAAAAGATAAAAGCTAAAGATGAAAAGTAAACAAGAAAATAGACCAATCACACTCGATTATTTTTCGAGCTCAAGGAGAATAATCGACTGTGATTGGTCTATTTTCTTGTTTACTTTTCATCTTTAGCTTTTATCTTTTTAGTTCTAATCTAGTTCTAAACATTTTAGATAAAAAGATAAAAAGTAAGTTAAACCGAGATTAAAGTTAAAACTATACAAAAGTGAACGGATTTACTAGATTTCTACAAATGAAATCGTAGATACTCTAATGAATTTCCTCATTTCTATCATTTTCACCTTGTTTCAAAGATAATAAGTTTGTTTTCTATTGCTGAACTGGCTGCACTACTCCACTTTTTTACTCCACATTGGAAGGAAAAGATAAACTCTGAATTAGTGCGGCCATCAACAAATAGAAAACATCAGGGTAGCGATCATGTAACTTTTTCCCTAGAGCGGAAACGTGAAAATTGGAAAAAGTTTCATGTAACTATCTTTTTCTATTGGTATTGAATAGAAAGAGATAAACGTTTCACTTTTCACATTTTCAACCAAGCTCCGATTAACTTTAATCGTTGTTTAGTCCATTGGAAATGACCAATCGTATTTGTCCATTAAGCAGATTGACAAATGCGATTGGTCATTTCCAATGGACTAAACAACGATTAAAGTTAATCGGAGCTTGGTTGAAAATGTGAAAAGTGAAACGTTTATCTCTTTCTATTCAATACCAATAGAAAAAGATAGTTACATGAAACTTTTTCCAATTTTCACGTTTCCGCTCTAGGGAAAAAGTTACATGATCGCTACCCTGATGTTTTCTATTTGTTGATGGCCGCACTAATTCAGAGTTTATCTTTTCCTTCCAATGTGGAGTAAAAAAGTGGAGTAGTGCAGCCAGTTCAGCAATAGAAAACAAACTTATTATCTTTGAAACAAGGTGAAAATGATAGAAATGAGGAAATTCATTAGAGTATCTACGATTTCATTTGTAGAAATCTAGTAAATCCGTTCACTTTTGTATAGTTTTAACTTTAATCTCGGTTTAACTTACTTTTTATCTTTTTATCTAAAATGTTTAGAACTAGATTAGAACTAAAAAGATAAAAG
>NW_020219222.1:0-3591 GCF_003070985.1 Temnothorax curvispinosus | reverse complement strand
CTAATTATGGAAGAGGACGGTTTAATGATCTCTGTCTCTGCTGGCAATATGGACATTGTAATTTTATTGAAAAAGGAAAAGGATGTTCCTGAATGTGGAACGCTTCCACATTGACATATGTAACTGCAAACGTATGTAGTATTTCTTGTGACATGCTATACGTTATCAAAGATAAAGCATTAAAAATTGATGACTACGATTGCTTCATGCAACATTTCTTATGGTTTACGGAGAACATCATGTTGTTCTCTATAGTTACAACCATAATCTCTTGTGTGTTTTATCTCTAAATGGTATGTATTCTAAAGATTGTCTGAAAATAAGGTATGTGGTATTCCAGAATCATTAGATTTGTATAAAAATAATATCTGTCTAAATTTGAATCTTTTTACAGGAAACTTTATGTTTTGGTTATCCAGTAGAACATGTAGTTTCTTCTCCCGATGCAAATACAGCTTACATAAAAGTAAGAGATCAAATATTTAAATACACAAGAAACGGAAAACTTGAACAGACAAATATAACGTTAAACGAACAGTGTGATCAAATAGAAGTTATACGAATTGATATCAAAAGATATTATCCTTGCTCTGTCTTCTGGAAAATAGTTTCTTGGTCGACGGAAAAGAAATTGCTAAGAATATTACAAGTTTTTACGTACATTCTGATTTTTTGTTTCTTACGACACTGCAATGTACATTGATTTGTGTCTTATTGAACGAAGTTAATATAAAGCAGCTAAATGATTAAGCAGCTAAACGTGATTTAACTAACCAGCTCTGGGATTTAAATATGAACGAGATTTTATTTGCGGGTAAATACATACTTTTTATAATCTTTTTTTTTTGTATACCGCATATTTTTCTGACTTTAAATATATCGTTACAGATACATCAGGTACCTACATCAGACGACTCGAAAAAGGTTCTCGTATAATAACGGCGATACCGTACGACTCAAAAATAATTTTATAGCTGCCTAGAGGAAATTTAGAATGTATACAGCCAAGGGCATTATCGGTGCATATAGTAAAATGTTACCTGAATAATTGTGATTATTTGACGGCACTTGCTATAATGACTAAACAACGTATAAACTTGAATTTATCATACGACCACGATCCACAATTATTTCTGGATAATGTGAAAAAGTTCCTAGAAGATCTTGTACAGCATAAGAAGTTAAATTGGTTGAATCTGTTTTTGTCAGAATTACAAAATGTCGATGTCACCCGTACAATGTACGCGTTTTGTTATGTGGATCGCCCTGTCAAATCTGACACTAGAAGTAACAAAATACAATTAATAAGGTAGACGAGATCTGTAAATTATTAAGAGATGCCATGGAGAAATATCAAGTTGCGGATAACTTAATACAACCAATATTGATAAGCTTGGTGAAAAATTAACAAAGACAAGGATTGGGAAAATACACTTAGTAAAATAAAGCAAGTGAAAATGTTGGAGGATTCACAGAGATCAGAGTTACATGATCCTACCGTATCCACTTATGAAGCGTTAAAGTGTTCACTGCATTTCGTCACTATCGATACGTTATATGATGTTTCATTAGGCATGTATGATTTAGAACTCGCAATGTTTATAGCGTTTGAATCATCGAAAGAAGATCCCAAAGAATATATTCCATTCTTGAATAATTTGAAAAAATTGGACCCAAATTACATGAAGTATTCTATTAATATGCATCTTAAACGTTACGAATTAGCGTTAAAATATTTGTCTAAAGATTCAACTAACAATAAGTTTGAGGAATGATTAAATTTGATACGTAGTCATAAATTATACCAGGCGGCAATAAAATTGTTTGAGAAGAATACTATAGAGTATAAAAAGGTGGCTGAAGTTTATGGAGAATTTTTGTCAAGTGAAGGAAAATATGTGGAAGCTGGTTTTATAGAAATGGCGATCTTGACAAAGTTGTAGAAACATTTAAAATGTTAAATGATAATTGGGAGGATATAATCGCAATATCAAAAGAGATGAAACTATGGTAAAGATATACAATTTTTTTTCATATATGCATGAAAGAATATTATCCTATCATCGTTAGAATTAATTACATATGCTTCTATACACATAAGAATTAATTTTTTCAGCCCAGCAAATTCATACAAACTTCATAAGACACTGGTTGAACGTTTGAAAGCAGAGCGGAAATATAAACATGCAGCTATAGTATTAAAAGAATATCTAAATGATGCTGAAGAAGCAGTTGCGCTATTATATGAGGGGAGATTTTGGAAATATGCAATACGATCGTGTTTATTTTTCTAAGGTATATATATACAGGGTGTATCATTTTAAGTGATTCAGCTGAATATTTTTTAAAGTAATAGAGATTGAAAAAATTGTTTCAGACAAAAGTTGTTTGGTTCGAAGGGGGACATAAGATGGTGTCATTGATTTGACCTTGGGTGGCATCGTTAAGGACAGGTCAAGGACACCTTCAGTTTCTTAAATGGAACTCCCTATTTTTTATTGCATATTGTTATAGCTTATGTCGAGAGCTTTCCAAAACACTATAATTAAGTATTTTTTCATTAAGTACTTTTCGAGTTATAAGGCTTGAAAGTTACAGTATTGTGACATAATATTTTGTTAAGTATTTATAATTCAAATTCCTTACTTTTTATTTTTGCAAACAACACGAATCAATTAATGTAAAAAAAATACAATTTTCTTAAAGAAAAACTTGTTGTGTAAATGTTTATTGCATATTCATTATTTTCTTAGCTTCTCACGATTCGGGGTGCTTTTTCAATAATTATCAATCACGCAATAAAAAATCGGTACTCTTCTTTCATGGTATACGCTAAATTTAAGTCTTTGTCGAAAGTAATTCAATATGTACTTGGTGAATAGACATTCTGTAAAAATGAAACTTAATGCATGAATATGAATGCCTACAGAAATTACACAGCGCGCAATAGTTTATTCCAGGTATTTTAGACGTTGTTTTTAACAACGGTACAAGAATTACACTCATTATAAATGGCATTAAAATTGTTCTTCAGCTTTGTAGATTAGTAGTGCGTTATCTACTGTGCCACATTACGCTCTTACACAACAAGTTTTTCTGTAAGAAAATTTTGTTTTTTTTTTACATTAATTGATTCATATTGTTGGCAAAAATAAAAAATAAGGAATTTGAATTATAAATACTTAATAAAATATTATGTCACAATACTGTAACTTTCAAGCCTTATAACTCAAAAAGTAATGAAAAAATACTTAATTATAGTGTTTTGGAAAGCTCTCGACATAAGCTATAAGAATATGCAATAAAAAATAGGGGGTTCTATTTAAGAAACTGAAAGTGTCCTTGACCTGTCCTTAACGATGCCACCCAAGGTCAAACCAATGACACCATCTTATGTCCCCCTTCGAACCAAACAACTTTTGTCTGAAACAATTTTTCCAATCTTTTTTACTTTAAGAGATATTCAGCTGAATCACTTAAAATAATACACCCTGTATATATATACTTTTTTTTTACAAAAATTAATCTTTCTTAACTATATAGATAAAAAAGATAGTAGAAATAGAGTTTATGCTTTCTTTAAAGCAGAAA
>NW_020219221.1:0-3552 GCF_003070985.1 Temnothorax curvispinosus | reverse complement strand
GGTATATGTATTGGTTAAGAACCACTTAATTTTGTTTAACATTGATTTCTCTGAAATCTATTTTCTTCATTATGAAAATACCAAATTAATCCATGCAGTATTCCATTTCTTCTATATATATTCATTATATTTTGAATTTATACTTGTATTATATTGTATTTTGAAATGTTTTGCATTAATAGTCCTTTCACAAATATAATTTGTTTTTCAAGGTTTTCTCTTATGCGTTACAAATATTCAATGATTCTCAGTGCTTTTAATTTGTTTAAGTGAAATTAGTCTTGATTAATTATTATATTGGAATTTATGAAAGAAATATCTCCGGCACCGGATATATATTTATTAAAGTGAACGGACTATTAAGAATTGAGTTTCCTGACACTTAAACTATGTATTTTATTTATATGTGATGTATATTAATACCGCGTTATACTCTCAAAGTTCTAAAAAATATATTCAATCAATATATCGAAAGGTTACTTTTCAAACGAATTATACTAGTTGAGTTTTCTTAATAACCAGTACGGTTTTACGTTCTTACTGGAACGTGTACAAATTGGTACTTTTACCTTAGTTGCTTTATTCTTTTTTTATTACTCTTTGTCCGGAAGCGCGAGGTTGCGCGGGAAGGCGCGAGGTGAAGGACGACCACAAGAAAGTTCACAGCACGTAACCAAAATTAAGAGTCTATAATGTTCTATATTTACAGTATTTACAGAGTGGTTTCTTTTAGATTGAAAGAACGTAGAAAGCGGTAGCCCGCACAGGCGTTAGAATGGCAAACGGCGATAGCAAGCAGAATAGATTTTCTCGCGGAAAGCGGTGTAACTCAGCGGTGTATAAAGCGGTCGTATAGCGATACGTGTTGCGAGCGAAAAAACCGAAAGCGTACTCTTCTCGCCGCGGCACGGCGAAGGGCTTTTATCACCTCCCGAAACGAGGCTCTTTCCAGCAATTTCCACCCATTTTCGGGAAGGTAATTGGTCCTCGGCGACCTACGTCACCGTGCCTGCGTCATGGTTCAATTCGACGATCGTTACATGTTTTTGCCAGAATTGTTTACAGCTTGTATCCTTCCTTTGTTTGAGGCCATGTTATTGCGAACCGTTAGCTTGACTTTATTATTGCTTGAATGTTCTTGAAAGCGAATATTGAAAGGATCTATGCTGTGAATTTGCAGCGATGCAATTTCTGTAATGCGAGATGTTACGCGAATATTCATTGTCGCAAGCGTGCATGCGTTGTCAGGCAACCGAACGCGGTTTTCGAGATGCCGTTTATCACGATCTCAAACACACTTTTTTTTTATTGCTCAGTGCAAACAACCAAAGAGCTGCGTTAGCGACTTTATCTGAATTGTACTTATAAACATACAAATTTTAAAACTATATTATTAATATAGGGTATAGCGGTAGTTTTTGTAATATGTGAGGTACGTTCTGCCTCTTTGTATAAGGCAATATATCTATTTTTTAAGTTTTTTCTTCAATACGTACATATTTGTACAGTTTCTTCACACAGTAATCTTTTATATTTTTACATATACACATTGTATGTACATTGACAATTTTTCTTATAGAACACTTGTCGGAAATCATAACAAGCCAAGAATTGATTATTCTCGCTTGCAAAATAATATACGTGTTAGACGTACACGCACACAACATAATAAGAAGAGAGATAATCAAATTAAAGAAGAACAAAGTGCTCTTATGAATGGTGATATTTCTTTAGAACACTTTTTACGTATGTTTGAACGCTTTAATCTACATTATCAGCTATCAGAATTACTGCCTGAAGATAAATATTAATATAACTGTTAATTTTTATTAAAATATTTCCATGATAAGTAGATTTTAAAATATATTCCAATTTTTATTTATAATTATTTATAAAACTTTAATTACATGTAATACTTTATTGATTACAGCCAATGATAATGAAGAAATAGATGCAAGTTTACTTTCTGATAGAATTCCAGCACCAGGTCAATATCAACTATCTAGCTTCAGTATAACAGTTATAATACAGATTGAGTAAAAATTACTATCTTGAAATAACTACCTTTTTTTATTTATTCCAGGTTTAGGTGAAACCACATATACTCAGAATCAAAGACGGCATCGTTCTCGCAATAGTTTACCAAGACAAGAAGATATTTCTTTATCTATTGAATCTTCAGGTAAAATTACACTTTACTCTTGCATTACTTTTCTGTTATAAATTTATTTTGTAATTTTTTCAAGCAAATTATTATTTTTGACTATTACAGTAAATTATAATATAAATAAAGAAAACTACAAAATATTTAATTTAAAAGATATTGACGCTATATTATCTTATTTTGCATTTATTGTAAATTAAAGAAAAATAGTCAAATATTTTAACAGTAAAAAATAATTTTTAATGCTATATCTTAGCACTATTTATATTAAAATATAGAGAATTTTTACATTTTTGTAAGAAATTAAATTCTAAATGAGTTAAATTACTATCTCACAATTACTATCTTTTTTTCTTATTTATTCTTTGTTTAGCAGAAACCACATATACTCCAAATCAAAGACGGCGTCGTTCTCGTTCTAATAGTTTACCGAGACAAAAAAACATTTCTCCATCCATTGAATTCTCAGGTAAAATTGTATTTTATTTTTTTCAAGCAAGTGAATGTTGCTTTGACTGCTAAAGTTAATTATAATATAAATAAAAAAACTGAACAAAATATTTAATTTAAAAGATTCTTTGACGTTGTATTATCTTATTTTACATTTATTGTAAATTGTTAAAATAAATACCTAAATATATTAATAGTAAAAATTAATTTTTGTAGCTATATCTGAGTGCTCTTTGTATTCAAATATAGATTTTTTATATTTTTGTAATTAAGAAATTAAATTTTAAATGAGTAAAATTACTATATTTTTATTATTTATTTTATGTTTAGCTGAAACAACATATACTCAAAATCAAAGACGGCATCGTTCTCCTAATAGTTTACCCAGACAAGAGGATATTTTTCCATCCATTGAATTCTCAGGTAAAATTGTATTTTACTTGCATTATATTTATCAACTTAATTTTGTAATTTTTTCAATAAAGTAAATAATAATTTTGGTAAATGTTTACAATTAGGGCCTGACCTCCGATGACCTTGACCTTGACATATGTTATCAAGGTCACCCTCCTGAGTGACCTTCAGAAGGTTTTAGTCGGAGGTCGCTTTTTATTAAAAAGTTATTAACAAAAAAAAGTTTGGCGACCTCACCGATTTCAATGACCTTGATATATGTTGTCAAGGTCATGACCCCGAGTGACCTTCAGAAGGTTTTAGCCGTCGCTCGTTATTCGTTAAAAAGTTATTAACAAAAAAAGTTTGGAAAATACGTAGTTTAGATGACGCGCTTTACAAATATTTAACTGTTTAAAGCGCGTCACTAATCTACACAGGTTAGATGACGCGCTTTAACAGTATTTAATTGTTTAAAGCGCGTCAACTAACCCATGCGTAAACCATTTCGGGGCTACCGCACCTCCCCCGAAAGCAGGGGGGGG
>NW_020219220.1:0-7945 GCF_003070985.1 Temnothorax curvispinosus | reverse complement strand
AAACCTTTCTGGAAGCTTTCTGCAACAATCTGTGCTGTATGGGTAATAATATTTATAATATATAAAGGTATTTGGTATAATTGTTTAATAAAAAGTTAATGAAGCTTAAATAATTTAATAAGGAAATCTCAGAAATAGATTTACTAGTCGATATATCAGTCTTATTGAATCGATAAATAATGTCTGTTAAGTTAGCACCCCCCCCCTACAAAAAATCGGAATAACACATATACAGAAATTAAGTGCTCTTTATGTGCTAATTATGTGCTCTATTCACGATTTTTGTGCTCGAGCGGTTTCGCGGGAAATCGCAATTGAAAGTCGGGGTGCTGGCTTAACGTAAGCTAGCACCCCCAATCATTAAAATTACATATAAAATAAAAAACTCAATATGCTAGAATTATGTGCTTTTTATGTGCTTTCAAATGCCTCAAACAAAATTAGTCTATCTGTAATAGTTTAAAAGATATACGTAAAAAAAGATCTATATACTACTGATATAAGAGTAAAGTATCAGTTAAAATACAGAAAGCAAAATAATTCTGGTTTTAAAATTATTCTAGATTAATATGCTTTCAAAATATGTAGAATAAGAGTTTTGTGCTTATCCCCTTCAGCCGACAAACCTCCTTGAAAGTGAGCACCTCATACGTACAAGAATAAAGTACCAGTTAAAATACAGATAGCAAATTGGCTTTAGTCTTAAAATGTTCCTTAATTTATGTGCTTTCAAAATATGCACAACGAGATTTCCGTGCTCATCCCCTTCAGCCGACCCAAACGTCAGCACCCCATACGCACAAGAGTAAAGTACCAGTTAAAATACAGATAGTGAATTGGTTTTAGTCTTAAAATGTTCCTTAATTTATGTGCTTATATATTGTTCAGAATCTCAGTAAAAAATTTTCCATAACGTTTAGCAACTTTGCAATACTTACTTTGCATAACTCATATTAAATAACTTTAAAAATGTATATAAACATATATTTAATTTTATAAATATTAATAAAATTATATTACTTATATACAAAATTATTTTACTTGTATACCTTAATTCTTCCTATCTATTCCTGCATGTACTACTTCTATCTACTCTCTATCAAATATTTGATACTGATAACTATCCCATGTTTTGCTAACAATTTTACCTATAATAATATTTATGCAAAAAACACTAATTTCAAAAAAGTAAGAACTTTACTCTTGTAAGTATAGTGGTGCTCACTTTCAGGAAAGTTTGTCGGCCGAAGGAGATGAGCACAAAAACCTTATTCTGTACATTTTGAAAGCACATAAATTAAGGAACATTTTAAGACTAAAACAAATTCGCTATCTGTATTTTAACTGGTACTTTACTCTTGTACGTATGAGGTGCTCACTTTCAAAGAGGTTTGTCGGCTGAAGGGGATAAGCACAAAACTCTTATTCTACATATTTTGAAAGCACATTAATCGAGAAACATTTCAAAACAAGAATTATTTTGCTTTCTGTATTTTAACTGATACTTTACTCTTATATCAGTAGTATATAGATCTTTTTTTACGTATATCTTTTAAACTATTACAGATAGACTAATTTTGTTTGAGGCATTTGAAAACATATAAAAAGCACATAATTCTAGCATATTGAGTTTTTTATTTTATATGTAATTTTAATGATTGGGGGTGCTAGCTTACGTTAAGCCAGCACCCCCACTTTCAATTGCGATTTCCCGCGAAACCGCTCGAGCACAAAAATCGTGAATAGAGCACATAATTAGCACATAAAGAGCACTTAATTTCTGTATATGTGTTATTCCGATTTTTTGTAGGGGGGGGGGTGCTAACTTAACAGACATTATTTATCGATTCAATAAGACTGATATATCGACTAGTAAATCTATTTCTGAGATTTCCTTATTAAATTATTTAAGCTTCATTAACTTTTTATTAAACAATTATACCAAATACCTTTATATATTATAAATATTATTACCCATACAGCACAGATTGTTGCAGAAAGCTTCCAGAAAGGTTTCGAAAACATTTCAACCTTTCACATTTCATGTGCAACATCTTTGAAAGAGTTCTTCAATATGTCATATAAAATGTTGCAATAGAAATGTTTTTAAAACCTTTTACATGAAGATAATTTTTCAAAACTTTTATTTGAGTTTTATCTCTGAATTGTTTCACATAAAATAATTTTATGAATCTTTTAGCTGTTTTTAAAACCTTTCTCACGCAATAAAGTTAAAAACTTTTAGTTGATTTATTTCTGAATCGTTTCATATGAAATGATTTTGTAAACCTTTCAGTTGAGCTGTTTCTGAAACCTTTCTCACGCAATAAATTTGAAAATTTTTAATTATGTTATTTCGGAAACATTTCATAAAATATAATTTTGCAAACCTTTCAATTGAGTTTTTAATGAAACTTTATACATATAGGAGAAGTATAAGTAGACAAATTTAGAAATTTTTAATTGCAGCTCTAAAACGGTTCTAAGGAATGTAACCACGCTTTATGTAGGGCTTTTTGCTTTTCTCAGATATTAATTATTAAATTATATTATGTAATAATATACGAATCTTTTATATTAATATTTATAATATATCAATTGTTGTTGCGTTGTTTTTAATATTTGCCAGTTAATAAATAATTTCAAATTTTTGAACACTAAAAGATGCTTATACAATACGAACATAAGCTAAAAGAAATTAAGCATCAGAACCAGAGTATCGTCACTAGCGGGTAGCCCGTTCGATCATGGAAGTCAAGCAACGTTGAGTGCGGTTACTACTTTGGATGGGTGACCGCCCGAAAAAAAAAATACTGCAATATATTTCGGAAATCTTTTAACACATTTTCAGAAAGGTTTCAAGTGTGAAAATCGCGGACATTTTGCTATTCCAGAGTTGTCTCAGAGATGTTGCAGAAACATTTTGAAATATTTATGACATGTTTCAACTCCATCAGATGAAACATTTTTTAAATATCTCTGAAAGGTTCCTGTGCTGTATGGGTATTTATAACATGTAAATATAATGAACCAAATTTTTGACATACGTTTATCATTTTAATCTCTCTCGGCCTTCCTTAGTTCTTTATCAATCCGTCGACCAATTTATGAAGTAATGAAAATGTTACCATTGTACAATTGCAATTAGTGAGCAAGTTCGGTTACAATGGAGAGTGGACAGCTGCACGAGGTACGCACTTCGGACGGTATATCTTGGAAATGTGTGTGTGTGTGTGTGTGTGTGTGTGTGTGTGTGTGTGTGTGTGATGCACGGTTTTCTGTGTAGCTCGGCGTGTTATATATATAAGTCGTTCCTGGGCCGTAGAAAAGCTTAGGTAAAAAAAGTGCATTTCCAATAAAAGCATTTATATCACATGTGCGTCGAAAATGGCCCATTTCTTGCGCGCCATCTGTACACGAAATAACCAATTGCACACACGAGAAATTTCTCACTATATTTACGCACGTGTGCGAGAAATCTTACTAAAAAAGTACTTCCCACACGACGCATTGCCAACACTCTTCTTACTTTTCTCAATCCGACGCTAGCCACGCTATTGGACGGAGATTTTCATCCAATAGCGTGGCTAGCATCACCACATCTCCGTCCAATAGCGTGGCTAGCATCGCCATACTCGCATGTTCTTAACGACATCTCGCGGCGCACTACGCGAAACACTACGCGTGTTTCCGTGCGCTGCGAGATGTCTACGCGAATTACCACAGCAATACTCAGACATAACCTCAGAAACGCCAAAAACCGAGACCGACTCAATGTAAAATTTTTCGTGTACCCGAAATCGTCGAGGAGTCGCGTAGCGGATGTATATGTGTGTGCACGTGTGTCGCGCGGATTCGCACGCCAGGACGATCGATAAACCGTCCGTCGTCGAGATCGTGTCTTCCGGGAACGAAACGCGAATCGTCGGGAAGCCCGGCACGTGCCGGCACCGTTCCCTCAAGCTACGAGCCGGCGAAAACCTAATCTGCAAAGGCAACTGCGAAACGGAGACGCTTTGAGCCTACGAGCATTTTGACCCAATTCTTATTGGTCAAGACATTGGACTACTGTGCATACGTAATGTTGTTTTACCTTTCTTATTACATCATATTTGCTCCTGTAATAAACGTTAGTTTTATCAGAAGCGGGGGAAGGGGTTCCGCCCCTCCCCCCCCCGCGCTTCTCTCCCCGTTTGCGCTCAGCTTTTTGACTCAAGAGGGCTTTGCCCCCCCAAACCCCCCCACCCGGGGGGGCTTCGCCCCCCTGGACCCCCTCACCCGGAAGGGGGCTTCGCCCCCCTGGCCCCCTTCCCAACTCGAGGGGGCTTTGCCCCCCCCTTGTTGGGAGAAATAACCCCCCGCAAGTCTTTCTTTAAGAGCTCGGGGGGGCTTCGCCCCCCCCTCGCCCCTCCTTTTTTAAACTTTAGACGCACTTGTGATATAAAATAATGTGTGTAACACGTGCGGGTTGAGAATTGGACACGCGTGCGGAGTGGACGCACTCGCCTTCGGCTCGTGTGTCACTCCGCACCCGTGTCCAATTTTCAACTTTCCGCACTTGTTACACAAATAACTATTGATTGTTTGATTCCCGAGCGCGAGTACGTTATCGCATAATACACGTGTATTCTTCATATAATTTATAATAGAGCAAAATATGTTCTTTTGAAACAAAGTAAAATTGCGCGCGTGAAGATCTGTACAGATTAAAAATTGTTCTTTTCTCTATCTTCCAGTGTTTGTATTTACCTTAATGAAAATATTGTCAAATATTATCTGCTGTTATATTCATTATGTCCATTATGTCGTTATGTCCTTTTGAAATAGCATTGATTCTGGCGGACGCAGGATACGAGATGTGTGTGTGTGTGTGTGTGTGTTTGACTTTGTGTGTTTGTCTGTGTGTGTATTTGTGTGTTTGTGTGTGTGTGTGTGTGTGTATTTGCTGTGTGTGTATTTGTGTGTGTGTGTTTGTGTGTGTTTGTGTGTGTTTTTGTGTGTGTCTTTGTTTATGTGTGTGTGTGTGGATGCGTATGTGTGCGTGCGTATGTCTATATATGTATATATGCGCACGTGATTGTGTACATACTTGTATGTGAATGCGTATGTGTGCGTGTACCCTATTTCATATACTTTTGGTAGAAATTTGATCTATAATTATTTGAGATTCAGCCAATTATTTCCCGAAAAATTAAATAAATTAGAAAAACCGGCTGGTTACCCGGGCTTCGCCCCGGAGAACATATGTAATAAGACATGCAAATAGTCTCTCTCTCTCTCTCCTCCTCCCCCTCTCTAAAATGCTATAAATTAAAAAATATTACTTTTTTATCGACTAAAGTTCAATTCCGTCATATATAATTCTTTGAGATTCACTTAATTATTTCCTAAAAAATTGGAAAAATTTCGTAATCGATTTCCAAAAAAATACCGGTTCCCAAAATGATCGGTAACGAAAAACTATACAGTTTATAGCACTCCCCGGAAAATGTTACCCCTATTTTATATACAATTCTTTAAAATTCAATCAATTATTTCCCGAAAAATTTGTCAAACTTCTGATACCTGCTTCCAAAAAGATCGATGTTTGGCGCTCACCAAACTGTAGATAGATGCATGTATCATACTTAATTGTTTAGTCTCGTTGCTCGTTGTACATAGTATTCTTGCGTACCTAGTCTTAAGTATTTCGGTGACTCGCGTGAAACGTCGGCGGATCGCGATCAACGCGGAATCGATAATTGCGCGACTCACCAATCGGTGCTGCCCTCGCTCACCCCACGAGGGCACCCGCCTGAAGAACAAGTACTCGCTCGCGACACTGTTCCAGCGCCGCGAGCTCTCGTCACTCATCGTTACGACGTCTCATCGTTACGACGTCTCATCGTTACGACGTCTCGGAGCACAGAGAGATTATCGGAGCAGAGAGACTTGCGCTAATATCCGGAGTCGCGAGATCATCCGCTCGCTCCCGGATAGTGCGATCGCCTACTTTCTCGGCCTGTTTGTGTGCTGCCTTTACCTGCTTCCTCCTGCTTGCTTGCTGCCTGCCTTAACTTACTGCTGCCTGCCTCGCTTTCGCCTTGCTTGCTGCCCTGCCTGCGCTGCTGCACGAGCCCGATCGCGACCGAGCCGAAGCATCCAGGAGTCGACGGCACAACGAACGGTGAGTCGCATTTGCTTAAAATAACTCGCTTTGGGGGAGACTTACACCCCCTGGTCCTTCGAGCTTCGCTTTATCGCAAATCCGGGTACGGCTCTACCGCCCCCCGAGCAATCGATAATGAAAAATTTTTTGAGATTCAATCAATTATTTCTCGAAAAATTTGAAAAATTAAAAAAACCGGTTTCCAAAAAGATCGGCAACGAAAACTATACACATCATACACTCCTTATGTTTGTTCACAATAAGAATATTGAAATACAAATGAAGTCGTTTCAAGAAAAACGACTCCCGGGCGAAGCCCGGGACACCAGCTAGTATTTAATATGTGAATTTAACAACTTATTTATTCTCTACTCAAAAAGAATAAATACCGGGTCAAAAAATAACACCACAGGAAGATTTGATCAATTATTTTCCAAAAGCGACTTTCGATATTGATTAATTGATTAACATTTAACATGTGAATTTAACAACTTATTTAGTCTCGAAAATTCTACCCCTGTTTTATTTAATATGTGAATTTAACAACTTATTTAGTCTCGACACTTCTACCCCTGTTTTATGTAAAATTCTTTACTATTATAATAAAAAAACAGTTTGTAGCCTTTTTTTATTTGCTATGATCTCGGTAACAAAAAATTATACACTTTATAGTTCTCCCTAGGAAATTCTATCCCTATTTCATATACTTTTAGTAAAAATTCGGTCAATTATCTCTCGAAAAATTAGAAAAATTAAAAAAACCGGTTTCCAGAAAATCGGTAAAAAAAACTATACACTCTACCTCTACACTCCCCGGGAAATTCTACCCTTATTTCATATACTTTTAATAAAAATTCGGTCAAATGGTTTTTAATTCGAAAAACTTCTGATACCGGTTTCCAAAAAAATCGATATTAAAAGTGTCTGTATGTATAAATGTATGTATGTCTGTTCTTTATACACTCTTAAACTATTCAACCGAATTTTTACCAAAAGTATATAAAATAGGGGTAGAATTTCTTGGGGAGTGCTATAGGGTGTATAGTTTTTCGTTACCCGGGAAATTCTACCCCTATTTCATATACTTTTAATAAAAATTTGGTCAAATGGTTTTTAATTCGAAAAACTTCTGATACCGGTTTCCAAAAAAATCGATATTAAAAGTATATGAAATTTAATAAAAATTCGGTCAAATGATTTTTAATTTCAAAAATTTCAGTACCGGCTTCCAAAGAGATCGGTAACAAAAAATTATACACTTTATGGCACTCCACGGAAAATTCAACCCCTGTTTTATATACAATTCTTTGAAATTCCGTCAATTATTTACCGAAAAATTGAAGAAATTAGAAAAACCGGTTTCCAGAAGATCGGTAACGAAAAACTATACACCCTATAGCACTCCCCGGGAAATTCTACCCCTATTTCATGTACGTTTGGTAAAAATTCGGTCCATTAGTTTCCGAGATCATAGCGAACAAAAAAATGCAAACCCTGTTGCTTTATAATAATAGTATAGATATATATATACTAGCTTTTCGGCCCGCGCTTCGCGCGGGTATAAATCTATATGTATAAAGTGTATAGTTTTTCGTTGCCGATTTTCTGGAAACCGATTTTTCTAATTTTTATAATTTTTCGGGAAATAATCGACCGAATTTAAAAGAATTATATATGAAACAGAGGTAAAATTTTCCGGGAAGTGCTATAAAGTGTATAATTTTTGGAAACCGGTTACAAAATTTTTCCAATTTTTCGGAAATTAATTGACCAAATCTTAAAAAATTATATGAAGTA
>NW_020219219.1:0-3851 GCF_003070985.1 Temnothorax curvispinosus | reverse complement strand
AAATTGTGGAAAAGCTATATTCTCTTGCAATCATCAATTTATATGTTGGCAAGACCTGATTTAGTACAACATATGACACCTGCAGCTGATGTAATAATCCGCCAATTTATAAAACATGCCATTAAAGTATTTGGAAAACAGTTTGTGGTATATAATGTGCACAGCTTATGCCATTTGTGCCATTTGTCAGAGGAATGTCGTTTGCACGGTGCTATTGATTCTTTTAGCGCATTTAAGTATGAGAATTTTTTTATGACAATAAAGAATTGTTTGCGTTCAACTTATAAACCTTTTGAGCAACTGGTTAATAGGGATTTTGAAACCAAAGGTTATCTAACATCGAAAATATTCCAGCCAGATGATCGGACAGTGAAGTTAAATGGCTTATGCGAAAATATAGTAGATAATATAGAAGGTGACATGTACTCTTCCATTGAGTTTGATGGAATTTGTTTAAATACTAATCTAGCTGATCGATGTTTTCTTACCAAATGCAATACAGTAGTACTGCTAAGAAATATCATTCATACATTCGAAGGCAGGATAAAATTAAACGGTCAGAAATTTTGCACTATGACTGACTATTACACTTATCCATGTAATTCTTCACAATTGGGTATCTGGAAAGTGAGCTCATTAGATCTTCAAGTTTATGCTTGGAATATTTCACAATTTGCTGCGAAATGTGTTTTATTACCTTCGGGAAATGAAGAATTTCTTACAGTTCCTCTTATACATAGTCATAACTGACTTTATAAGTAAATAATATAGTGTAAATATATAGAATATTCACATATCTATTTTATTATTAATATTGTTTAAATATGGTTAGTGCGAGTTTTGTATTATTTAACAATCCACCATTTTATTTTGTGCCTATTGAAAATTTGTATCTGTTTCAGTATGCAGTTGTTACTTTTCTTCCAAATGATAAGGGTACTAAACCAACAAGTGACGTTGTACCCACTTGTTGGCTACTTGCTAAGAATACAAAGGCTTACTGGCCTAATTTTCTTAAACGTGGAAATACAGATAAACGATCAAAATTAATATTAAGTTTAGCTGAACCGGATAAAAGCTGGCCTACATACGATGTTAAATTTTGTCACGGCTATGGTAAATGTTTATATTACATTCATTTATATACATTTTTTAAGATTTGTAATTATCATTTTTAATGCAAAATTTTTTTAGACACGTACAATAAGGCACGAAAGGCAACTAATCTTCAAAATGATGAAGATCGAACAGTAGGGACAGAAGTTAGTGATATAGACCAGCCCAGAAAAAGAAAGAAAAATCCGAAATATAATGTCACAAAGTCATCCGAATCCGAAGATGAATGTAATACTCACACTGTTAAAAAGAGCAAAAAAAATAAATTGAGAGATCAGTCTAGCGATAGTAAAAATGAAGAAATGGAAGAAAAAGCTGTTCGGGCAAAAGTTGCAGCATTACTAGCCAAAAGAAATAATATAAAACCGCAAGTTTCTCAAAACAAGGCTAACAAGGAGGTTTCCATGGTTACCAAATCCAAAAATTTAATTAAAACACTCGATTTAGAACAGAACCGTTCTGTTGGTTTAAATGATACTATAGGAAGTGACCCACGTTCTAAAAAAACATATAATCTGACAGATGTTTCGCATGCAACAACAGAAGCAATAACCCCCCTAGTACCCCTAATACCCCTGCTTCGTCTCCTCTGCAATTTCACCGACAATATGATGAGAGAATGAATATAGATAGAATGAAAGAACAACTTTTGTTAGGTAAATAATTTTCTAAGCTTTAAATTAGTCAGTACAAGAAAGTATTGACTGCTACATTAATTTTTTGTATACGTTTGTAGGAAATGATTCTCAACAGTCAGAATCTGTTTTACCATCCAGTCCAGAAATTATACAAGAAGAAAGTAGAGAAGAAATTAATGCTGCAACAGATAATAAATATGGGAGCATAAATATCTCGCAGAAATTAAGTCAGTCTTCTGACTTAAGTGATGAACAGAGAAAAATAATTACTTCTGTCACAGATCAACCTACAGGTAAATATAATTGTACAGGATGTTTCTAAACAATAACATTTACAGATTGTTGGAAGATAACTAAGCAAGTTTCTCAAATACTTACTCTCCGAAACTCTCGTGTTTCACTACTGAAAAGCAAAAAAGTTATATTAGCAGCAGTTTTTTGATAAGTAGTCTTAATCTATAACAGATTTTTAAAAATTTTATGTATTTTTTTCATGAGATTATTCTTGAGATAACAAACATTTTTTATATCAAAAGCCATGCGATCCAAGCTTAGGTCTTTGACAGCCTTATATTAGTTACTGTATACATATATGTCTATATATATACATATAATTTTTCCAACATACTGCGCTTCCAACATTTTTCGCAATAAATTTTCTTTACAGTTATTAGATAATTAAATCGAGTCGATTTAATTCCGG
Source organism: Temnothorax curvispinosus (assembly GCF_003070985.1). NCBI lineage: Eukaryota > Metazoa > Arthropoda > Insecta > Hymenoptera > Formicidae > Temnothorax > Temnothorax curvispinosus. The sequence continues at coordinate 1,394 of NW_020219219.1, read as the reverse complement.
GAAGGGAAGGGTTTTTAATTCTAACAATTACTGTGTTTTAAGTCCGAAAGTAATCGGCGCGCAGTATGTTGGAAAAATTATATGTATATATATAAACATATATGTATACAGTAACTAATATAAGGCTGTCAAAAACCTAAGCTTGGATCGCATGGCTTTTGATTCTAATTGTTCGTATATCGTTACGATCCTATTTCTCTTATTATTATTATTATTCACGTCGTCTGAGAAAGACGTTTCAAACTATTTTTAACCGGCTATCGCGATAAATATTACCACATGCCTCGGTGGTCGAATTGGTACGACGCCCTACACGGAATGAGGGAGGTTCCAGGTTCAAACCCTGGCTGAGGTAATATTTTTCGCAATAAATTTTCTTTACAGTTATTAGATAATTAAATCGAGTCGATTTAATTCTGGGAAGGGAAGAGAAGGGTTTTTAATTCTAACAATTACTGTGTTTTAAGTCCGAAAGTAATCGGCGCGCAGTATGTTGAAAAAATTATATGTATATATATATAGACATATATGTATACAGTAACTAATATAAGGCTGTCAAAGACCTAAGCTTGGATCGCATGGCTTTTGATTCTAATTGTTCGTATATCGTTACAATCCTATTTCTCTTATTATTATTATCTTTTATATCATTCAGTCCTTTGAAAAATAAGTGGTTGAAACAAAGCTTTATAACACATCTGGCAATGTTATGCACATACATTTATACTACAGCTATTTATTTATTTCATCAATAGTATAATTATACTATACATATAATTATATATACTATAGTATAATTATATATACATATAAATAAAATTTTATTTATATGCTGTCTATAACTTGAGATAAAAAATATAAGTTAGACACGAATAAAAAATTTTACTTACAAAAGGAGTTATTACTCTTTACAAATTAAACACAATTTTTATAATTCAATCAGTAATTGTATATTTATTATTTCTGTACAAGTAATCTTATTTTTGATATTATATGTATTTACACTCAGGTGTTAAAGCTGTATCCAGTGGAAAGCATTCCAAAGAAAATAGATCTTATGATGCAAACTGTAAAAATTTACTTACAAAATTGGTTTCTCCTTTTTTCAATAAGCACCAATCATCAAGTAAGCATTTATATATGTATATTCCGTCCAACAAAAAATCGATCACAGAGATTGGACGAAAACTCGTATGTTTTGCGCAGGTGTCTGTCTACAGAACGTCTAGAAAGCCCTCCTCCACAGCGAACGTGCCATATTTACGTATATGGTATTTAGTAACGCGACACATTCTCCCTACTTTACTTTGCCTATATTCAAAACGTGATCGATCTTTCGTTGGATTGAGAATATTTTTTACATTACATTAATAATTTGTTTGCATTAATTAGGT
>NW_020219218.1:0-9065 GCF_003070985.1 Temnothorax curvispinosus | reverse complement strand
AGGCAAACTAAACATAGAAAGAAATAATTTTAAATATATCTCTGCCAAATTTTATAATTAATAATTTATAATTATATACATGATGCATTCATAATCATATTCAAACTTGGTACACATAAAAATAACATTACTTTAATAACGGCACACGTTGCTTGCTTTGCTGCTTCTGTAATTATATTAAACGTCTAGAATTTTACAAAACGACGTTGGTTTATTCATTAACTTAAGAAAAAAGCTAAATTTCCTGATGCTAATAATTGCTAGAGAACCTCTAAGATATCGAGGATTGCAATTAATTAAGTCAGCGGCGAGTAGGGTAAAGGATCCGACCTGATGTCACGAGATTTCTTTGGAATGGTGTCCTTCCGCGAAGATTTGCGTAATTAATTCGAGGACAACAAACTTTCTCGATTACGAGATCTCTCGGTATGCTGGTCGGCGTTTTCTTTAAGTGCCTTGAAGGAGACGAAGTGGAAGGCAAAAGTCTTTAGAAATACAAAGAACTAAAGATTGTCATCAAGACAGGACTTTACGTAGAAGAGTATCGTACATAAAATATACATTTCTTTCTATTTATTATGTTATTATTTTATATATTTTACTATAGTAAAAAGATCCAAGCACAAGATTTGTACTTAAGCTTAAAATTCATGTTAACTTGTAGCAATTCCGAATTAATTTGAAGAATCACTTTACTCTCTTGGGATAATTTAACAATAAAGAAACATTCAATTTTTTGGCGAATCGAGGTGCGCAACTTAATACAACACGGTGAAAATATTCCGATGGTCAATAAGTTAACTTTATCGCATACATTGCGCATGTACGAGGTTGCATCTGCGGGAGTGATTTATCCTTAATGATAATACCGCACCTGGTTTCGAGCGATCAACGAGGAATGCGCATATAAGCCCATAAAGTCATGAGGCGGGCGAGTCAAAAACGCGCGGTACAGAAAAACTCGTCGGAACGGCGATGAAGAGGAAAAAGGGCTTATCGCTAATGAAGCGAAACGCCTTCTTCGCCATCGAGCACGGCCACTGTCTTGTAAGAAGTCTCGGTACAGCGGCCGTCGTGTAACGAGTTTTGTAACGGCGAATCGAATCGAACCTGCTCGCATCAAAGGGCACCGTAAAAATCGAAGACCTTCGTATTGACGGTAGCACGGTGCCCCGCTGGTCGTGTTAATTGAACGCATTTACGACGAAATTGCGGGATTGATTTCGTTGCACCTTTTGCGGATCGGATCTCGAATTATTATAGCTGCGGTGGCTCGAGAAAGAGCGCGTACGCGAATTTGGTACTCCGTTGAAATTCGTATTCTTTATTCGGGATATTTTTATTTTCATGACTCACGACTTGTAAAATCGATTAATTTACTCGATTAATTTGATCGCTCCTTTTACATCTCCGTCACGAATTAATGTTATATACTTGCAACGCTACATATATGCCTCGAGAAAAGAATATAACGTAAAACAATTGATCATATCGACATTTGGATCTCAAACGAGCAGTCAATTTTCAATTTCGTGACAGACTCGCTGCGTAACAAGAAAAAAAGGGAATATGTATAAACTTTTAAAGGGCGCGTCTTTTGTTCGTGGGACGATGTCTCGACTCGCGCCGATGCCATTAAGGTGGATTAAGGCCGGCGTGGCTAATAAATAAAATATAATAAGAATAATAGTGGCAATTTCGCCGGCGGCGACGGCCACCGGAGGAAGTCAGGTATTATAGTGCGGCGTAATGCAATCCGAGTATTTGAATACCTAATAGTTTTCAATGCATACATTAAGCCTTAAACGCCTATTACCCTGACGGCGTTGTCCTATAGCGTCCCGGGATGCTAATTTTAACCGAGCCGAATTCGAGCCCACGTACAGTACTACAATACGTTCGTGCATTTCCTACGTGTGCGCGCGCGCGCGAGCGACGTCAGCGTCTTGGTAAATGAGAAAGGCTGCTCGGGTATCGTGACGACGGAAGTTCTCGATAGAGCCTCGCGCGTCTCCGCTTTTCGCGATTTCCTTCGCGTTATTAATGAAACCCTCGTTACTCGAGAGAAAAAAAAAGAAGTCACCGATTCTTGGCGAGGAAAGAACAAGATTCTCTCGTCATTCCTTTCTGAATAACGACGCTGTTTATTTTTCTCGTTATTTACTCGAGAGACCTCGTTTCGCCATTCACGCTCCTTTTAGTTAACGTCCGTTACTTTTTTCCTTATTAGCATGCGATCATTTATTCCGCGTAATGCCCGCGTCATTTACGGCAAAACTTCTGAGTATTCGGCTTAAACGCGAGGAACTTTAAATGATCGCGGGGAGAACCGGAAATTAAGTCGGAAGACGCGGAAGAAGCCTACGATTACGAGAGCAAGCGAGAGAGAGAGAGAGAGTGAGAGAGAGAGAGAGAAAGAAAGAGAGAGATAGGGAGAAAGGGGGAGTATTGAAAGTGGGAGAACGAGCGAACTAATTTGCCGCATTCGAATCAGTCCTGCAAAGACTGTGATCGCGCCTTCCGGCGCGAAAGGTGAATTCTAAGTCGTCGATATGAGACGTGTAATCCTCTGTAATGAACCTCTCAAGATCGTCAGGGAAACGCTTCAAATATTTATCCGGGCGAAACGTCGTTCGCGCCCCGGCTCTTAATGGCAGCTCGCCATTCCTTCTAGCTCCAGAACATTATTCGGAAACGTTAAGCCGTCGCACAGCTGCACCGACCGGGGAGCTGCTTTTAAAAAGCTCGGAGCTCGTCACCCGAGAAAATTCCCCCGATTACCTCTCGCGAACTTCCGTGCGCGGTTATAATTTTAAGAATTCCGGGACTGAAGTCGGCATATTCCGTTGCAACGAGCATCTCGTACGCGTCAAATAAAACGGAATTGATGACGATATTATATAATTAATGATGTAATTTGCCGCGTACACTGTTAAATATTAAATAATGATGCAATTTGAACCAATGGCTTAATTGAGTTAAAATAACATTTTGTTATTTTTAACTGTCATGTGTGTCGAAATTTATTATCTTAACACAAAACAATATTATTTTAACTACTTTGGTTTGGTTAAATTAACATTGTTTTGTTAAATTAACGACATATTGAGTAGGAGCAGTGGCGACTCATAAAAATGGTCAAAAATGACAAATGAAGTATAATATTTAACGAATTCTACGTATAAAATGTTTAGTATAATATTTCTATGAATTTAGCAATGTAATTATGCAATATTATTTAGTGTATTATGCAATAATATATTGCAATAATATTTAGTATATTTCTATGAATTTAACAATATAATTGTTAATAATGCAATAACTACATAAATAGCGATTAAGAGTGGCATATTCTTCGACTTCGATGATTCAAATAACAATATATACGAGCATATATGCAGGTTTAATTGATATATATATTTTTTATTCCTCCCTCCTCCCCCCCCCCACTAGCTCACCCCCGGCTCCTTCGCCGGGAGGTTGTAATTAATGCGTACTTACACAGTGCCGACGTTTGTAACGAAGCCTGTCATCTTATATTTGGCGTCGTTGGGCGATATGCGACAATTCATGTGCCTATATGGTAATAATCTACACGACGGGCAAGTGAATCTGAAATCGAATAAAGACCATAACCGTTACGTTCTGCGCCGAACGCACTGTGCGTCAACGATGTGAGAGGATTATTACTCACCGCGCCTGCGACTCGTTGACTCCGACGGAATTGACGACGGAATTGACGGTGGAATTGACGACAGTCTACGTGGCGATGAATTTTTCGCACACGATCGGCGAAATCCATCCGAAATCCGTCGAAGATCATTTTCGTGACCGACCGCACTCTGCGACTCCGGAAAATTCGTACGCGGCAAATTGGCGCCGGCCGTGACGTCACGCCTCTATCTCGGTTCGCGCCCGCCGCGAGAGATGGCGCCAGCCGCACCGAGGCCCGTCGCGGCGTATTCCCGCGCGCTCGCGTAGTTAATTCCGTGAAGTGTGAAGTTGCCGGATAGTTTGATGTTTGATTCGCGGTCGCCAGTTAATGGCAAAAGCTCGCGCCCTTTTTTCCGTCACGGGCTCCGTACTCCGCAGGTTCTAGTCGCGTTTCGCGTGTGACAACGCGGTGTGACCCCGCTAATTATCTCGATCGACGCGGCGTGCGATTTCGTCGATCGACGTGATACTCCGGTCAACGGACACCGGCTCGGGCACCGGAGCACCGAAGCAACGCCGATACGTAAGCGTCGTACATCGAGCACCTTGGGCCGGCTGCCGGCATAATGGCCGTTTGCGAGAAAAAAGCCTATCGTAACGTAGACTGTTTTCAGGTAGCCTGCCGCGATTCCATTCAAGGCCGGAGGGAAAGAGATACTCCTGTCCTCCTCTCGTACGCGGTGGATCCCTGAGTTCGATCGACGAAAAGTGTTCCGTGACTTGAATCACGATTCGACGGCGAATTCACGCTGAATTGTTCCTCGTCGCGTTGTTCGCTCGCGAACAGGCTCGACCGGACCGGAGCCAATTAACGACGGTTTGTAAACATCTTGGCTTTGTTTATATACGCGTTTATGCCGTTGATGTGCTGATGTAAATACGAATGACGACGGCACACAGTAGAGAAAGCTGAATTAACGATCGGTTAATCGACAATGAATAAATTGAGCCTCTCCGTTTGTCGTTTTATCGAAAGTCGCATCGCTTTCGCTTTCTTTTTGTAAAATTCCGTCGATGCGGAATAACGCGTGATTTTAGCATCATTAGAACAGTGATTTTACGCGCGTGTAGCTCGGCGCGAGCGGCACGTAGGTTGCGGCGTAATCTACTCGAATTGTATCAATTACCTGCGGAATATTAAACGCGACGATCGTGATTAAATTCGATCGAGGTTCTCGGGTGACGATCGCGCATTTAACCTAATTAACTTCGGTACAATCGTGCGAGTGAGTCGAACGAACTTGGGTGACGGAGGCGGACAACGTCGAATCCTGCGGAAAGGCCGTGGCGCTCGTCGGGACGGTGAGTAGTTTTTTTTTCTCACCGACGTAAACACGACAAAAATGCATGAAAGAAAGGCGGATCTTGAGGCATAATGTGTTTTCAAATCATCGAGGAAACAGTGATCTTTGGGAGAGATAACTCGTCCGCATCAAGAATTTTTATATAACTGTTTATTATAATTTTATATATTTACTTACATTAATTAATAAATTGGGTGATTGATAACAATTAGTCTGCTTTCAAGATTCGCTCGACTATATTTAATAGAGGAATATCGTACATATTTTATTTTATGCCAAATTGTTTACACGTGATTGAATATGAAGCTACCTCTTTTATTGCTTTTTGAAAAATATTGTGATCTGATTGTGCCTTAAAAAATATTCACGTTAGCGAATGTTAATATATATTGTGTCGCACGTTGCGTAATTATAAGGGAAAGAATCACCCTTTTGTGATTCAAATTATTTCTAGCAAATGAGCAAAGATCAAGTATTTTGCTTACAATTTTATTTAAATGGTGAACCTAAAACATTAATTAAAATATTTTAATTTTGAGAAATTTATGAAAATCTTGAAAATATAACTCGGTTATAATCGTGTGTTGCTTTGAATGTTTGAAAAAAATTGCAAAGTAAACTGCAAGGTATTACATCGAATTTGGATATAAAACTGCGAAAAGGTATGTAATATACGATATTTTATACTGCCTGTTAATACCTTTCCTGTGTTGCATTGCGAGGAAATCTCTCGCAAGCGGGTCTCGCCCATGTCGAATTTTCTCCGTACGCGAGCATACCGTATCGCGATAATTAATAACGGCCGGGGGGGCTTTTGTACACAAACGAGTTCCCGAGAGTCCCTCGTGGATGAGCATAATAGCGGAGTGACCGTACGAAAAAATGAGAGCTGAAGATCACTGCCGAGATCTGACCCGAGATAGCGACGCGGGGCCTTATACATTCGAGCGTGCGTGGAGAGGAGCGGGTATATCTCTACCTATGTAAAACACGTGCCCAGAAAATATTTAAACCAGTTTCCCCACTACGCGTCTTCTCTCCTTCCTGGGCGGGGCGGGAGGGGACGAGGGAGCGGGCCAGTCATTGTCATTGACAACTTCGCGGAGAAGCGCGTCTTGAACGAGAAAAAAAACGAGAGCCACATTTAACCCTTTGTCAATCAGTTTTATAAAACAAAAAAATTGCAGTTTATTACCATCGATCTATCTAATTATACCTCATGTGATTGTTTCTTTTATTAATTAGGATGATGATAGATTGCGGAAATTATATAATACTTTGTTACATGAACCATTGTATTTCAAAGATGATTCGAGAGAAACATTTTTCTCTACTTTTAATTATATAAACTTTGTGTGTAGCAACTTGATATTTATTCATTATAAAAACTGTACAAATAGCATATATCAACAAGGCAAATCGTTGTCTATCGTGCGAAATGTCGTTGGTCGCAGAGTACGAGTCGCAGAAATAATAAGAATTAATTTAGGCGAAGTTAAATCTAGACGATTGGACCCGAACGGGAATAACTACCTCTGATTAGTCTCAATGTGTTAATTAGAGAAGATTGCTGCGTCTGGCTCCTCTCGCATTCTTCTTTCATCGCTGCGGTTCTCCGTGACGATTCGTGTCGCCAAAGTCGATGGTTGGAACCGCATAGCGGAGTCGCGATATAGGGGAACGTTTGAGAGGGCGCGAGGGGGATAGAAACGACGTTAGTGGAGAGGAGAGTTTACCGAGTATCATATTTTACCGGGCATCGACGTACCGACGCACACGCACACGTACCTTTTTCCACGCACACGCGCCCACCCGGCCGATCATTAATCACTATTATCTCGAGGTAATTTTTCTTCGATATAATTTCGTCTGTTTACCCCCGCGAGTTGGCGCGCGAGCCCTGCACACCACGAAGATCGAGCCGGACGGGGCACCGTTTCGAAGAGTGGCGCCGGTTCCTCTCTTCTATTCTCTCCTCTTCTCCAACGCCGTTTTTTTGGTCGTTGTCTTCTTCTTCTACTTCTTCACGGTTCATGAACTCACGACGTTGACTTTGTGTGTACATTTACCTGCAGCTTCGTTAGCCTCAACTCGCGTTTCTCCACACATCGACGACAATTCGCGTTCTTCGAATTCTTTTGTCCTTAACGCGCAAAGATGTGATTTCAAAACTCACTTGCTAGCACGAGATTTGTTGGTTTGTCCGCGCTACCGATTAGCTATTTCTCTGACAATGTTGCTGTCGACGTTCGAGCGTGGAGATATACCGTGCCAATCAAAACTGCTGAAGCGTCAATAAGTACGCGTTATGCAAATTTATTATAATGCGAGACACTTATTGCTAATCCACCCACATAAGTAATTTCTGTCGCATATCATACGACCATGCGACTTCGATACTTAATTAAGATAATTATACATTTTGAAATAAATGCTTTACATATAAGTGATATACAGCTTATAGAGTTTATATAAGGAATAGTTTGCAACATGATGAATTTATCTTATGATCTTTCGTGATCGTTTTATTTCTTTATTGATCCGTGAAATATTGCATTCCTCTGTCCATTAAGTAAACGAGATAGATATTCAAAGTAGTTGATATAATTAACGATCGACATGGTCGCGTCACAAAAGTCGATTAATAAAGCAGATGGAGATAATCGTATTATAGACCGACTATTAAAAATTCACATTACTCGCAGGTAGTTCTCTCTAAATTAATCATTGAATTAATTAGACTACCAAATCTCGATAATTCCCTATCGAATAAATTTGCGAAAGCATCGAAATTAATGATCGTTGTATGTATAGCTGAACAAAAGATTCTTGTTGTAATATGATTTTTCTCTAATTTGTTGCTCTCACGCAATTTATACAATTTATCAGGAAAGCGTGGAAAATTATTTCTAAAAATTCCATTGAGTGGTTTGCTATTATTCCATAAATGTAAATGGTTTATTTTATTGCACCTGGAAATCCTCTTTCGCAAAAGCATCAGTAATTTGTTGACTTCCACGATTGGTCAGGGAAGCGTGGAACTAGCGTGAAATTGCCGCAGATACAATGCAGAATATTGTGCGTAATAACTTCCGTCATTTTAAACATTGTTTCGACATTCCATTGTTTTGATATATATTTGTCGTTAATTTCTCAAGTTACATACGTACGCTTGAACGATAAATCAATCGCGTTATATATTGAAAATGCATTAAGCGGCCCGTTATTGTTAATAACATACGTGGTTATTTTATTAAAAGGTGCTTTACGGAGAAGTATTGGCAACAATTTTTTCGGATTTTATGAGAAAATCGTGGAAATGGATAGAGAGTAAGAGAAGTAGCAAAAATCCACTCGAAGAGAGATACTTGAGACCCGCGACGCCATTTCCGCTTCTTTCTTTTCGTGTCTCCTCGGCGTTAAAACACTAATTCTTATCCAACCACTCGTAAGACAAATAGCTATTTACACAGTTAATGCGAGTACTTGTACGCATACTTACCCTGGAGAAAGAAAGGGGGATAACTTCGCGCCACGGTCGACCTATTGCCGTCTGTGCTATTTTAACATTGTTTGCCTCGGGGAATATGCACTTAACTTCGCGAGTCGGCTGGCCAATCAAAGTTGGCGAGAGCTATTGTGTTAATTCTTTTTCGGAGTGCACTCGTAGACGCGCTTTTGTTCCTTCGTGCCTCGCACCTCCGTCTGCGGGAGGTGATTTTATGCCGCACAATCGATAGTTCTCCCTTGAATACGTCCGATTTTTACTTTCTCGTTTACTTTCTCATATCGAAAGCAGACGCAATGTAATTATTATATTCACGTTCCGATAATAATTTTTCTCGTCCGAGCAGCCTTTTAGATCTTCGGTCCAGCCGGCCGATTTTGTAACAATGCAATTGAACGTCGGCGATTAAACAAACGGTGATCTTAGATGGGAGTAACGAGAGTACGGCGGAATTATATGTTTCAGATTACATAAGGCCTCTATTATACGTTAAGTCCCTACCTTCCCCCAGCCTTCACATTCGCCTGTATGCCCATCGT
>NW_020219217.1:0-14642 GCF_003070985.1 Temnothorax curvispinosus | reverse complement strand
TAATACATATGTATATGGAATAAATTATTTCACTTTTGATTCTACAGCTTTTGAAAATATATACACCTTAATTTAGCAATGTTTTATTATCGAAGTTAACAATTCTTTTTTAATATATATCAACTATATATGTAAATATATGGTCATATATGATTATATATATTTACATATATATAATATCATTATATATGTTCATATAGAAACAAAATTCATATATAATTGCATTATATATAATCATATATATTTATATATAATTATTAATATATAATCTCTTTTTCCCGGGTTGTGCAAATGTCGGATCATCCGATAGATGGCATTCGATGAGATCCGTTTCTCGTATTGAAAATATGACAAACGATAGTATAAGAATGGTATATAAATCGTGTACGGTACAACTTACGTCATCAGTTGTATCGCACGCTAATAATAAAGTGGCACACGATTTCAAATTAAATCAATATATTTATGGTTTTATAACACTTTACATCTCTTCATAATTTTTAATTATATTTCGGCAGATCAAATTATATCTGTTCAGATCTGGCCAGATAGAGCGAATTTGCAGATCAAATTATATCTGGCTAGATCTGATGAATCAGATCTGGTCATACCCAGCGAGAAATGACCCATCGAATCGACGTCTAATTGACGTTGAAATCATCGATATTACATCATATCGAAATAATGCTTGAAATTTGAAGCTTATTTCGATGTTTGTGCTTTATGACATTTTTTAAAAGAAAAGATTATTGTGACACACATTTATCGCGCCAGACTCCAAATAGGCAAATTATGTATTTTCTGTTAAGACATCGATATTTCATCATTTCGATATCAGTTCGAAGCTATTTTGATTCGCCAGTCAAATATAATAACATTGCCATTATATAGAATGCAATATAAATAGAAAATTATATTGTATTAGCAGACATGGGTAATGTAAAGATTTTATGATTTGAGCATAATAATTACATTAATTTTTTTAGGCTTTCATTTGCATTAATTTGTTACTTTATAACTGTAAAAATCACAACAAAATTGAAATATTATAAAATATAGGTACATTCAGTACTACATTCGCTTATTTATTAAACAAGAAGTTAAATTAAGCAACTAATTAAATATTAATAATAAATATTAATACAATAAGATATTTACATTTATCTACATAGTATATACATAGAAATAAATAGTTATTCTACAACTTTTAATTTAGTTTGTATTTATATTTTAATAAAAGATAAGATATATGTATCTTTTTTGCATTATATGTTGAAATAAAATTATATTTTTAAGTTTCGCTACTCATGTTATCAAATTTTCAATATTCAATAATGATCACCAAATATTCAATAATATTTGATAAAATATTAAAGACTAGATTTTTGTAATGTAATAGACGTTTAATTTTACTAGTGTATATTTAATTAATGCAAGTTAATTTTATATTTGTTATAAACCAATTTTTAGAAATGTTGTTTAAACTGCATATTTATTTACTAACAAAGGACAACAAAGAAGATAATTTTCGATATACTTTACGAATACTAGACACCACAGACGCGCGCTTCGCGCGCGCTATTTAGCTTTAACATTATGCAATTATTATTACACTATTAACTTCTTAATACACACAACTGTCAAAATATACGATGACAGCTGCAAATGAAGTAAGCGCAGCGAGAGAACCAATTGGCATCGCGGAAAAGCGGCAACAAAAAACCGAGATATGCGAGTATCGACTTAACATGTTTTTTTTTAGAAAGGATGCTATTGAACAATAAGTAGTGGAATGTGAATATATTCATTTATTTTAATGTACAATACAAGAAAAAACTTATATGTTTTCTCGCTTCTGATAATCTACTTCAATATAGGACTTATTTCACAGTCTCTGATTAACTTGATCCTCCGATTAAACTTACTCTTCATCTCTTTCTAACTGCCTTCTTAGAAAGAGACGAAGAGTGAGTTTAATCGGAGAATCATGTTAATAGGAGACGGTGAAATCGACTCATAGCTGTAGTGAGGAAATAATATTTAATATCAAGTCAAAATTGATTTATTTTGAGTCTAAAAGTCATCGAAAGTTGTGACATAAATCAATCGAAATCGATGAATATTTCAATTATTTTTCGATATATGTTTTCGACATCAATTAGATGTCGATTCGATGGGTCATTTCTCGCAAGGTATCTCAGCAGTTCTAATTTTTTTTCCCCGGGAGCATATAAGATCGCTTCTTATATAAGCATATAAGACATTATAAGAGATTTTTTCCTGGGTGTCAATTAAAATAAAATTAAATATATCTTATGCAAAATTAAAAAAAAGAGAAACTTAAAATAACATAACCCACACAGCAAAATATATCTGAGATCTAGCCAGATATCTTTATGCCTACAATTTTAAGTCAAATCTGAGATATCTTATTTTCAGATATTCACAGAATATTTGCAGGACATCATTACTCGATATCACATTATATCTTTGAAAAAGACATATCTACAACATTTGCATTCGAATATATGGTCGATTTATAGTTAGCTCTTATATTTCATAAAGATCAACTCAAGTTTATTTGTAGCCAATAAAACAATCCGAGAGGACTTGGACCCCATACCGATTCTCCCCGGCAAAAACCAGACGCCGCGAAGAAACTTAGAAAATTTTCACTCGGGCGGCGCCGGAGGTAACGACCGCGGCGCGAAAGCAACACACCACGAAGGGACTTGGAAAATTTTTGCTCAGACGAGCGCTAGTAACATGCGCTGCCGCGACGTGGCTACATGCACCAGTACCTTCTCGTGAGCAAAAATTCTTACGCACTAGAATAAAAGGCGAGCCTGTGAGATATTTGGCTTTAATATTTTTCACGCAGTGCGGAGATGACAAAATGCAAAGTATTGGTATAGTATTGAAGCATAATTTTGAATTTATTGCGAATTTTTATGAAAAGAACTTCTTTTATATTTGAAGAGAACTCAGAATTGGTGACATAAAAATGAATTTCTTATGAACTCTTAAGAATCATTTTAGAACAGAGAATAAATATGGAAAAAGAATTAATTTCATAAATCGAGAATTTAAAAAGAATTCTTCTTTTCTTCTTGCTATTTGGGTTGTATGTAACATATATCTGATTTTAAATAAGGCATATAGGTATATCCAACATATATGCAGAATCAGATATCATATCTAGAGATGAAATTATCATGGCTTTTTATAATCTTGGAGATGTCTTTGAGATATTCTCATGATATCTTGCGCAATTAGATATTCCGTCATTCAGATATCCTCTAGATATCTTGGAGATATATTTTGCTGTGTGGGTTATCATGACTTTTTATAATCTTGGAGATGTCTCTGAGATATTCTCATAATATCTTGCGCAATCAGATATTCCGTCATTTAGATATCTTCTAAATATCTTGATATATTTTGCTGTGTGGGAAGCAATCAGAAGTGTCGTTTTCGGTCGAAGTGCATCTTGGTGCTTAATAATATTTCACAATATCAATTATTATTAAATACATTTTTCAGTTTTTTAAACTGCGTGCCAATATGGATTTTGTCGGACTTAAAACGCAATTGTGTAAACTAAAACTAGAAATAATATCTCATATTAATTTGATTGTCAAGTAAAAGAATATACTAGAAGAATATTTATAACAGTTATATAAACTTATGGATAGATCCGAGTATAGGTTCATATATGATTATCTTTAACCTTATATACTTTTACATGATCAGACATGATAATATACAAGCATATAAGACTATATATATGTATGGCTATATAAGGTTATACTTAAAAAGATTTTATGGGGAATATAAAAATACCCGGGAAAAAATACCTCTTATTTGTTCATATTAGTAAATATATAATTATATATAGTCAAATAAGAAATGGAAATATAGTGTTGAACAATATATTATATGACTAAACCTCTTTAAGTATAACTTTATATAGTCATATATGGTTTTATATACTAATATATTATCATGTGTGATAATGTAAAAGTATATTTATAAGGTTAAAGATAATCATATATGAATATATACTCTATAATGAATCTATCCATATAAATTTGTATAACTGTTATAAATATTCCTTTAGTATATTATTTTACTTGACAATATCAAATTATTTCTAGTTTCAGTTTACACAATTGCGTTTTAAGTCCGACAAAATCCATATTGGCACGCAGTGCCAATTTAAAAAAATTAAACATGTATTTAACCCTCAATTAGCACACCTCGGTTGGGCCATCTTAACCCTTTTAGGTCACACTTCCCGAGAATCCCGTACCGGTCACACTGGGTGAAATACACCCCCAGCGTGTTTGTACGTGTATAAAAAATTGTAGGTGACCTTAAGGAAAAAAAAATATCCTGTTGTAGTTTAAGTCTTCCTTAAAAAGACTGTATAGGTTTGATTTGCAAAAAATTAATTTAACATATGTAAAAAAATTGTTGAAAAAAAGTCGAAAAAGTGATTTTTCACAAAAACTAATGTAACTTTTTCAATTTTTAAGATATTTTAATTTTTCAAACGGTTTTTTCATCCTCAGATGACGCACTTTTCACTCATTACTGCAGTTTATGCGGCCGTTCCAAAAAGTATGTTGATTTTGAGGTATAAAGGTGCGATTTTTTGCAGAAAAAAAATGCCGAGAGAAAACTAACGGGCCGAAAAATATACCACCGACGGGGATCGATACTTGAAGGTCCCAACTACCTGTAGATGGCGGCCCTTGGGCCCATTTCCATTGGTTTACTGGGTCGTTTTCGAAGTCAAAAAAACGCTGGGGTGTATTTTACCCAGTGTGACCTAAAAGGGTTAAATGCCACACTAGTGCGCGATTTGAGATTTTGACAACTTTTAACTGTCGTATCTCAGTCATTTTTAATAAAAATTTATGTAAAATTTCCCTGGCAATCGAGTAGTGCACTTTTTTTTTAGGAAAAATTAATGATTTTTAAGTGAAAAATTGAAATATATAAAGTGCTAAACAAAAAAAAATGGTGCGAATTAGCACATGTGTGCTAATTGAGGGTTAATAATAATTGATTGTGAAATATTATTAAGCATTAAGATCCGCTTCGACCGAAAACGGCACTTCTCATTGCTTATGTTATTTTGTTTTCTTTTTTTTTAATTTTGCATAAGATACTTAATTTTTTTAATTAACATATTAATTTTTATTAAATATTTTCGTAAACAGTGAAATTACAAGTAATAATTCGTCACCAGCATACATATGAGCAAATTACTTCCCTTAGCACTGACACAAACTGTTATATTTCTTGAACTTTTTTATTTCTTGAACTACACTTAAAAAAGTGATCTTGACAACATTATATGTCAAGGTCAAGGTTATCGAAGGGTGATCCATATCTTTGCATAATTACCAATGATTTATATAAAAATCTATATAAAAAATTTAAATCTCATAAAAAGTTTTACCAAAATAAAAATGCATGTTAAGTACATAAAAGATATTTAAAAGTATATACAATTGTTAAATAAACAATAAATCGCCCAAAAATAGATATGAAATTTCAATTAGCCAAGTATCACTGAGACGAACATAAATCTAAAAAAGGACACTTATAAAAATATTACATATGTTTAATTAATTAAAATTTAATTTTATTTCTTTGTAACTCTATTGTGATTTCATGCAATTTCTCAGATGTATAAAATGGACTTAAAATCAAAATAAAGCATTGGCGTGTCACATTTTGATATATATGTTTTTACTCTTCTTTGATATTTTGCAAATTTTAATTTTAAGTATTATCCGCAATATAATATCAATAATATATAATTTTACACAATAAAAATATTAATACAAGTTTGATAATATTTAATTATACTCGTCAACTCGATTATCAGAGCATTAATTAGATATTATTAATTAAATGTTATCAATGTTTATCTCTTATCTATTTATAATAAATATTATATACAATAATCTTTGGTGTTGGATAAATGCTATTTGGTCATGCCAAGTTTTTATGTTTTATTTTAACTAGACACCACAGACGCGCGCTTCGCGCGCGTTATTTAACTTTAACATTATGCTATTACTATTAACTTCTTGATACACACAACTATCAAAATATACGATGACAGCTGCAAATAAAGTAAGCGCAGCGAGAGAACCAATTGGCATCGCGGAAAAAAGGCAACAATAACCGCGATATATTCGAGTATCGACTTTGCACGCCTTTTTTAAGAGAGGGAACCTTTTTTTAGATGACGAGAACACTACAAACGCGCGCTATGCGTGCGCCATTTAGCTTTTTAAATATATTATTACACAAAACAAAATTTACAACAATATTTAATATTGCTACTTTTTTTTAGTAATACCACACATTAAGAAAAATTTAACGGTATATAAAAAGGGATTTTACTTTACATACCCCAAGGAGCCTTAAAGAGCGTTTTGAAGGGACGTACCCAACCCTAACCTCCAATTCATCTACTACCTTACTGTTCCCTTTTTTGGACCAACGGTTTAACGTCTCTTCCGAAAGACGGAGCCCAGTTTTCTCCGCATTTTGCACGGAAAAGCGCGGTTTTTTCGAAAAAAAACTTTTCCATGATTCATGGCTCTAGTGGACTCGAACCTGGTTCCTCAGATTACGAGTCTGGCGCTCTACCACTAGACCACACCGCCGCAAATTTAACGGTATATAATAACATGATTTTTAAATGACTTTATACAAATATTTTTATTTAAATTGATTTTATGTCTCGCAAAGATATAAATACATTTATAATAATTAATTAAAAACCTCGAAAAATAAAAGAAAGAATGTCATAAACTGTACATATAACTCGCATACGAAATTTTTAACATGCCTATTATCTTTTGATTACAAAGGTGAATTCTTAACTCCTCTCTCTCTTTCTCTCTCTCTCTCTATCACTCACTCACTCACTCACTCACTCACTCTCAGTAAATAATTTGAAAAGTGCAGAATGATTAAAATGTATAAATAATTGTAAAAATGATATATAACAATGATTAATAGATTTGAATTTGATAATTATAATTACGTAAATATTATACAATTACATAAATATTGTAGAGAATGCTTCGTTACAACAGAATTTTGAACTTATTATTACTGTGTAACATTTGCGTAATTGTGTATATGCCTGAGCAAACCTTATATGGTTTCACATTATTCACAATGTACATTTTGCTTCAATTACTAAGAGCACTCCCACTGGTGGTCTCTTCATCGCATTTACTTCCGTAATGTAGTTCTTATATAATGCCTTTATTATTATTTCTTACTTTAACTATTAATTTTATTAACAGTTAAAGAAAGAAAAATACAGAAAAACTTCTGTTCTTTTTCTTCTTCTTCTTCTTTCAAAATTTCTTTTTTTTCTCTTATTTTTTATTGAAATTGAACTGAAAATTTCTTCTTATAGATACTCAAGTTCACTTCTTATAAAAATTATTAAAAAAATGTCCTTTTTACTTTATTTCTTCCAACGGTAGATACCTTTTCAATTGGACTCAATTTTGTATACAATAGACAGTATGATACACCTGATATATTAATATAATCAGAAATAAAAAAGAATTAAAATTCTTTTATAATTCTTTCTTTTAAATACCTCTCCTTCTTTCCTTTTTTTCTTTCGTTATCATTTCACTTTCTTTTTTTTATCCAATCCTTTAAATCTCATCATCACGTTGTAGATCCATGTATAAGAAATAACCTTATACAGTTATTATAATGCATTTGTACAAAGAACAGTATTAACAGTGTTTTAAAACGAAAACCACTTATTGAAAATAAAAAATAACACAAAGTATCATTTCTAAAAAATTAAAAATAAAGATTATAATAAAAACGATTTATAAAACTTATCTGAAAAACAATCTTGATACATCCAAAAGGAAAAAAAAGTCTCCGTTAATGTAGAAGTAATTTTAACTTAAATACTTATCATAAATAAAACGTTAAAATACTTAAATTAAATAATACTATAATTACTATGACATTTTCCATTTTCTGTAGCTGTTAGTAATATACTTAACCCGTCGATACACATGACACATAACTGTCAAAATATGCGAATCGTTCATGAAGTAAGCACAGCGAGAGAACCAATCGGCATCGCGGAAAAGAGGCAACATTATAACCGCAATATATTCGAGTATCGACTTTGCACGCTGGCCTTTTTTAGAGAGGGGATGATACGACTTAAAATTTATGTAAAATTATAATATAGTCACAAAAAAATAAAATAAAGTTCTATTAATTAAACACACCTAATATCTTCAAAAGTATTGTTTTTTTTTTAACATTTTGCCTCAGTCTTTAATATTTGGCTAATTAGATTGATTTTATATCTATTTTTGAGTAGTTAATTTTTTATTTAATAATGCACACATTTTTAAATAATATATTTTATGTACTTAGTGTATATTCTTTACTTTTGTAAGGTAAGATTTTTAATAATTGTTATTGATAACGTAGTTGTTAAAAACGTAAATTTCTATCTCTCTTGTGATAATCATTATTATTAATTCAATATTAATTCAAATTATATTGTATATATGTTTTATTATTCGTATTTATTATTCTGCAATTTAATTTTACAACTAAAATGTATCATACTCTACAAAATTTAAATAATGTTAAAATTTTTTGTATTTATAGCAAGAGTAACCAAATGACGGAAAATTTAAAAGGCTCGATATGAGCAAAGATTAATATTTACCATAATGATATATGTATTTAAAATATTTTTATAATACCATTGACGTATTTGTGTATTGTTAGATGATTGTGTGAATAAGTGGTTTAAATTATCAACAAAATGATGAAAATTATATTAACGAAAATTGTAATACTCGACGGAATTGTATCTTTATACAAATACGTCGATTACATTCTTATTGGCTTTTGATATTTGAAAAAAGTGTTGAAAATCGCTGATATTGCGATACTAATTGTGTGTAGAATACAAGTGGATTGCAGGTGCTTTCATGGTGAGAGTAGCTAGTCAGCTGCTGTAGCTAAAATCAATAGGGAAGGAAGTGATGTGCTGCGCTGCGTGCGTCAATGTGTTAGGAGAAAAATGCGTATTAATATGTCACATTCTTAAAAATAGGTTTCGAAACAGATTAATTTTCAATGAGTCTAATTTCTCATATGTAATTAACAAACACGTAACTAACTGTATTCTACGTCAAAACTAGTGTATACAACAGTACAGATACATATAAAAAATAACTAGATAGCATTTTATTATTTGGTTACACTGTTGCGACGTCGCATTAATCTATATTATTAATAATTAATATTACCCTTTTTATAAATTTTATTAAAAATAATTTATTGGTTTTAATTCTGTTCGGCAAGGTTCCATGTTAATTAAGAATCTTAAGCAAAAACGTTCTGGCAAACATTTAAGATAATATAATGCATAAATTAAAGGACATTGTAATTAACATGACATAATATTTATCACAATCGACTATAAAAATCACTAATTTAGACAAATTCTAAAGTGCAAGTATTTCAGTGATTCTAGGATCTGAGGACATTCGTGCTAATAACTGTTATTTTATATATGAAATTTTAAACAAAATTTGAAAATTATGTTTATGGGAAATTTAAATCTATTTATTTTATCACCTCTCATATATTAATTGTACAGGATGTTACCTAAGTAAGTACACAAACTCGAAGGAAATATTTTTTGGCTTATTTTAAGGAGAAAAGGTCCTATAAACATGTGTTCTAAACTGCTTTATTTTCAAAATACAGGGTGTCAAAAATGCACGCTCCTCTAAAAATGTTTTATTGGTACTAGAAAATGGTTCTTAATACTATATGTACGCATACCAAATTTAAATAAAATATCTTTAAATGTTTTCCAGATTTTTGAAATTTTTATTTCTCTTCACAACTTTAACACCCTGTATTTTGAAAACAAAGCATTTTAGGACACATATTTATAGGATCTTTTCTTCTTAAATCAGCCAAGAAATATCCCCTTCAAGTTTGTGTGCTTATTTAGGTAACACCTTGTATATTTTTTTTGCTAAAATCAATAACATTTTTATACTCCTAATGTCATTTCAAGATTAATTAGTAATATTTGTTTACAAGTAACAGAGATAGAATACATAATTATTCTTTATAGAAAATATGATGTTCTTTAACAAGATTATAATTTCTTACATTATATTATATTTAGATATTAAGAAACAAATAGTCGGATCTGTTTACATAGAAAAAGTTTATGAAGAATTCAAATCTAATATGCAACAGCAGGTTTAATTAATTACCTCGTCGTCGTAAATATTGTCGTGATCTGCCATCGGTGGTGCAAATCGGACGCTCCGCTGCTTTTTCTTGACCTGAAATGCGAAACGACGCGGTCTTTTGCGTTTATCCCATTCGTTGATGGTAATCTCTGCAATCGTAATTTATTTGCTTCACAATTTCGAATCTATAACAAGATCAAAAGACCTTATTTTACACCTATAAATGTCTTAACAGCTATACTCGCACTGCACGAATTTTCGATACTGAGCGACAGATCATCCCTTCCAAGAGATGCTGCAGATGTAGAGCTTGCGCATTTGACAGCGGATGCTGCGCTATACAGAGACAGGTAGAAAGGGAGGGGTGAGAAAGTGAGAGAAGAAAAGAGGGCGACAGAAGAAGAGGGAGAGAGGAAGCCAATATATAAAATTATTCTTGCACACAGCGTAAGAAATAAAGAACAACGACGATATGTGTATACACGGAATAAGTAAATATGACATTTTTGATCATCAAGCAAATGGATTTATTAATTTGCTACTTATAAATATTTGTTTATATTTTGGATTATATATCGATCACCATCAGATTTATTTCCCATAGTATAAAAATTCTAAATCATTTTTCTTGTGCTCAACGAAAGAGATATTATTAAACAATGTTCACCAATCACCGTTCTTTGAACAAATATATAGTGCTTGAGATAGTGTGCGTGAGAATAGACGCGTTCAAGTCAGAAAAGGAGCTAGCCTGCTCGCCGAGCAAATGCAAATTAAACGGTAAAAATTACTAGCTGCTTTGTCGCAGCTAGTCTAACTACGTAGTACCTACCCAGCAAAAACAACCTAGTCAAAGTGATATCAAATTGCTATCAAATTGACGAAGGGTACAATGTCAAAAGAAGTAATCAAAATAATGGCAAAATGATGGCATCATGGCTGCAAAACGTCCCATACCTTGATGATGATTATGACTGTCATTTTGACGTCATTTTGATGTCTGTTTGATATTAAAGTAAATAATTTCTTGTACAGTAATGTACATAAATGCAAAATTAAAATAAAATTAAAACTAAATTACATTAAAAAAGAGACAAAATAAAGACAGAAACATATTGCATAAAATTCTTTAATCAGATTTAAGCTTCCCAAGTAGCAAAGTGACGTCAGAAGACGACATAATGACGTCTATTTTTAGTCTTTTTTGGTCCACGACGTCATAGGCTAATAATGGACGTTTATAAGACGTCATTTCTTAGACGTCATTTTGAAGACGTCTTAAAATCGTCCAAATAACGTCTTTTTGCAACATAACTATTTTTACTTTTTAATGTTATATATAATAAAATAATAATAAAATAAAAATCAGAAAATTAATTACAATATATTTATTTCGCAATTTTATGATTAAAGCGGTGAATTTATGATATAATTAAGTGATTATAGTGTAATTAGTGGTTACATATATGCAATGTAACGTGTAAACTATTTTCCTGATCGACATATTATTCAAATTGCATGTAATAATCATTTCGATTTCGTTTTGTTTAGCGCCGGTTGCGCCCGTATTCCTATCTGCGCGCAACCCAGCGTTTCGACACTACTTTTCACGCTTGCGCTAATCTTGTTCATTGTCACGCGATCGGCGGTCGTCTCACTGTTGCCGCGATCGAGAAGATCGGCTCGTGCCGGCAGAGATTTATTAACTGTGCTCACGATGAACTCTCGTTCATTATAGTTTACGCGGATGTCTCTCGTTTCATAACCTCATTTCTTTTGTGTCGCCTCATGTTTCAGTCACTCGTGCCGTGCGGTAGTACAGTGATGAAAGTTCGTCCGGTTACACGAGTTAACGTTGTCGTGATTGTATCATAAAAGCACGTGGCGGTTATCGTCAGTGTGCATAGCTCGACTGTTAATTGCAGTCCCGCGTTTATGCCGTTTATGGTGTTCTCTGTGGCATTTCTTTGTGTGTGCTCATCGAGTTTTCTCGACACGATGAGACGTGTTTGTGCAAGTGCGCTTTGTACAGTGCGTTAAAGACATTCAAGGACAGAACTGCATTATACAGCGTAGAAGATATTGTTCTATCTAGTTTTTTGGCACCCTCATTTCAACTTTTCGTGAATTCAATCTGCTCGGATACCTAACATTACCAAAATTTAACAACCTTACACATGCATTACAGTTATTTTTACCCGGCAGTAATATAATTTATAAGTAAGTAATTTAAATAATTTTTTATTGTAAAGTTTATATGTATATTATTGCAACTAATTTTGTGTGTAAAACTTTTTCTCGTGTCTTAATTTTTAACAGATTATACTCATTATTATATGTCATAATTATGTTCCACGCTCAGCATTAGGATGAGACAATAAACCGAGCAATAAATTGTACATTTCAATTAAGTTGATTAATAAAAATAAAAATAGATAGATATGTAAAAACAAAAATAGATGTATCAGTTTATTGTTAATGTCGATAAAAAATTATCGATATTATCAGTAAATTAAATTTAAAAAAAAACAGCGAGGAGAATAAACTTATTTTCAATTTGTAAATGTATTTAACTTTTTATAACAGAACTAATTCGTACTGATCAAAGGTATATTTAAATCTTGCGATTTCTTTAGATTATTCGAGGAATTCCGGGATGTACGGTTACAAAACCTTCGGACTATTGCGACTCTCGGCGTGGGTGGTTTCGGAAGAGTTGAATTAGTTCAAATTGCCGGAGACAGCACACGATCCTTCGCTCTGAAGCAAATAAAGAAGGCACAGATTGTCGAGACGCGACAGCAACAGCACATTACGTGAGAAAAAAGGATCATGAGCGAAGCGGATTGCGATTTTGTAGTCAAACTTTTTAAGACTTTTAAAGATCGAAAGTACCTCTACATGCTGATGGAAGCTTGCTTGGGTGGCGAGTCATGGACCGTTCTCAGGGACAAGCGACATTTCGACGATGGTACTACGCGCTTTTATACTAACTGCATGCGTTGTGGAAGCATTCGATTATCTGTACTCCAGAAACATCATCTATAGAGATCTTAAACCGGAAAACTTACTTTTAAATAATAAAGGGTAAGAATACATTCATCTGTATAATAATGATGTATTATTTCAAAAAAATTAAGGAATTTTTATGGACATATTAAGATATTATTATTTTCAATACATCGAAAAACAGATGCTCCGTAGTACTTAGCAGATGGATTTAGATTTCATTGTATTATTATTATTTTTTTTAGATATGTTAAACTTGTGGATTTCGGTTTTGCCAAACGGTTGGATAACGGAAGGAAGACGTGGACTTTTTGTGGTATACCAGAATACGTGGCACCGAAAGTCATTCTAAATAAAGATCATGACATAAGCGCCGATTATTTATTGGTCCTTTGGCGTTCTCATATTCGAATTACTTACGGGTACGCCTCCTTTTACCGGCGCTGATCCAATGAAGACGTATAACATTATCTTAAAAGGAATCGACGCCATAGAATTTCCCAGATCCATCACGCGTAACGCAATGGCGCTCATCAAAAAGCTTTGCAGGTAAATTATGATACGCTTTTACGTATTAGAATATTTCATATATATTCTTGGGTAAATATTTATAGCATAACAACATGTTTGTTGACTGCAATACGAATGTTAAACATTCAAATTTCTCGAACAATAAAAAATTGCTCTATGTGTTTTCAAGGATAATCCGGCAGAACGTCTTGGATATCAAAGAGGCGACATCAATGAAATACAGAAACACAAGTAAATATATTTCTTAGCATTTTAAGGATATAAAAGAATATCATAATGATTTATTTTTATGAATCCATTACAGATGGTTTGATTGGGTTTAATTGGAAAGGTCTGAAAACGAGAACTCTGGACCCCCCAATACTACCCCGAGTTCAAGGCTCTACAGACACGGCGAATTTCGACGCTTATCCAGCTGATTCCGATCCACCGCTACCCGACGATATTTCCGGTTGGAATAATGACTTTTAACACAAAAAGTTTAAGGGACTTCTATTTAATATTCGCGTTTTTACTAGCAGAAAATTGTAATAGGATGTAATGATCTCTCGATCATACGAGATAATTGGTGACACCTGCATTTATTTATACTTTTCTCGTACTACGTGATATACAGATTATAGTCGCATGTTATCATGTTTTTACATTTTTTTTTGTCATATCTCGCAGTATAATCGTGATTCGAACGAAGGAAACTGCATTGTGATAAAATTTAGAATTTTTATGAATTTTGGATGACATATATATATATATATATATATATATATATATATATATATATATATA
>NW_020219216.1:0-1549 GCF_003070985.1 Temnothorax curvispinosus | reverse complement strand
ATAATTAGCTACTATTTGCACTATGATACACGGCGGTGCGCCAAACAGAATCAGTAAACTCACCATACGGTACGGAGAAGGTGTAACTTAACTTCTGTAACTACTGCTGAAGATGGCTCAAAGCTGAGCCGAAACGTACGGATCGATGTAATGTATCAAAACGACGAATAAATCAGTTATTTCTGATATTACGCACTGTGATCTGCGTCTGACCCTCATAGCCTTGACTTCTCCTATCAAAATAATTAGCAAATTGAATTTTTGTTTTAATTTTATATTCTTAACTAAAGAACTGAATAATTAGAATTTAGAATATTATTTATTTTAAGTAATATTATCAAGAAAACATTTTTTATAAAGATCATCGTTACTTAAAAGAAGATAAAACTGAGTAATTGGTTTTCTTAGCACTAGAATGATATTTTTTTACGTGTGCGTATACGGCACGCCATTTTACTATTTAATATCATCATAAAAATTCTATCAAATTAAATCGATACTCAAAGAAAAGAAATTATTATTATGTCTAGACATACTTATAATTTATCGAATTATTATTAAGCTATAATTGAAAATGCAGAATTACAATTGTGTCTAGACAAAATATTAATTCTGAATTTATTTTACGTTATGACATAAAAAATTTTCGGGAATTAAAATTATGTACATAATTGTAATTCCCGAATTTTACTTATGTACGCAATTTTAATACTTGAATTTCTATTATGTATGCACAATCGTAATTCTGGAATTACTTTTTTTCTTTTGGTAAGTAACGAGGTTCTTTAAGAAAGAATATTTTCTTGATAATAATCTTAAAATGTATTCATCACAAATTTTAGAAAAAGTCTATCATGTACTGGAAAAAAGAATTTATACTCCTTCAAAGAACATTATACAATTTTATCAAAGAAAAAATTGAAGAATTACAATTATGTAAAATTCGGTATTCCACGGTATTCGGTATTCGGTATTCGTATTCCACGTTTTTCAGACCAAATGGTGAGTTTCCTAAGGGATCTTTTTAATATCTCAACATTAATTGAACAAATTTACAGATATGGATCAATTGGTTTATGTTTCTGATACTTTGAATCAGTAAACTCACCATACGGTACGGAGAACGTGTAACTTAATTTCTGTAACTACCGCTGAAGATGGCTCAAAACTGAGCCGAAACGTACGGATCGATGTAATGTATCAAAACGACGAATAAATCACTTATTTCTGATATTACGCACTGTGATTTGCGTCTGACCCTCATAGCCTTCTCCTATTTTAATCTCGAGGGTCCTCATTATTACTTTATTTATTATTTTGACTTTTCTTTGATAGAATTTTATTATGTTCTTTGAAGGAGTATAAATTCTTCTTTCGAGTACATAGTACATGATAAAGACTCTTTCTAAAATTTGTACATTTTAAGACTATTATCAAGAAAATATTCTTTCTTAAAAACAACCGTTACTTACTAAAAAAAAAAAAAAGTAAATTGAGTAATCGCTTTTTTAAGCAGCACAATTGATATTTTCCTGTATGCATGTACACA
>NW_020219215.1:0-16620 GCF_003070985.1 Temnothorax curvispinosus | reverse complement strand
TAAGACCGTTTTATGTGACCGTTATACAATCAATCAATATTAAATAAGCCGTGTACGATCCGAGCTTGGATCTTGGATCTTAATAGCCTAATAATGTTTTTTATGTATAATTACACGTATATTTTTTCCAATCTTAATAAATTGCGCGCTGACTAACTTGTCAGACTTACAACACAGCTCCTGTTGGAGTAGTAAATTCTTTACTATTATTTAAATCGATTTAATTAGAGGGGTGTGAGGGGATTTTATTAATCCAATAGGAGCTGTGTTGTAAGTCTGACAAGTTAATCGGCGCGTATTATAGTTGATTAAAGTTGGAAAAATATGTAAATATAGTGTATAAAAAATATTATTAGGCTACTATAAAATCTAAGCTCAAATCGTAAATGGTTTATTTAATATTGATTGATTGTATAACGGTCACATAAAACGGTCTTATTTCTCTTATATTATTAAAAATCAGAATAATAAATTTATTTCGCCAGTGAATAGAATAATAGTTAAAGCAGCTTAAATCGACAGGTATCAGAAACGTAAAAACCAAAAATTTTCTTATTCAGAATAAGTGATATGGGTTATCGTCTGAACTAGAATAAACATTTTTTTTTAATAAAATACTAATAAAATTTTGAAAAAAGTTATAATATTTTAAATAAAAAAGCCGCTCAGAATGGAAATATTGATTTAGTTCTAGTTCAGACGATAACCACACTTCTCCTGCAGAATAAGAAAATTTTAGCTTTTAGCGTTTCAGATACCTAAAACAGCTAAAATTATTTACATCGTCTGTCATTTATAGTGACCAGGATATAACAAAAAAGAGCATTTTTGTTACTTAAAAAATAAAAATAAATTTTTAAAATAAAGCGAAGAAAACATGCAAAGTTTAACGTTATTCATTTTCTTCGTTTCCCTATAAAACATTCCTGAAAAATATATATTTTAATGATCTTTCAAATTAAAATATCTCCGTTAATAATTCTTTATACATTCTCTTCCTAACGTGTGTGTGAAGCTATCGTCTCATTTTGCAGAAACTCACAAATTATTGAGAGTTCTGGCTTCTTTCAAAAAACGCGTCAGTACAAACTGAGACGCTATGTTCACGCAGCGTCTCATTTTGTCCTGCACAAGTTCCACCACTGTATCTCATCAGATTTTGCAAGATCTATAGTTCTATAACAGTTCTATAAAGAGTTCTGCCATATAAAAGCAAAAAAATTAATTATAAGGTACTAAAAAAAAATTACAATGCATCGAGTATACCGGTTGAGACGCCAGTTGAAATCTCGGAGTTCCGGTTTATGTAAAATCTTTTTCGAGTAGTTTTGAGCATATTGAAACATTTTCTAAAGAGTTCCGAGCGTTAGAATCTTTGTGTTATATTTAAAAAAATTAATATTAACCGAAAAGTAATCATGACAGAAGAAGATGAGACGCTGTGCGAAATCTCGGAGCTTTTGGCTTATATAAAATATTTTTCGTATAGTTCTGAGCATACTAAAGCATTTTCTAAAGAGTTCCCGCCACTAGCTACGTTGTATATATATGTTTATTAACTTTAGCAAACACTAGCTACGTTGTATAATTTTTAAATAAATTAATACCGCTCGAAAATCAGGAATTTATCGAAAATAAGGTGAGACGCTGGCCGTATTTTGGCAGTTCTGTGAGTTCTGCTATAATTCTCGTGTAGTTCTGAACGTGTTCTAACGTTGTCCCATTTTATTCTGGCAATAAGCATTATTTATTCATTTTTTAAATAATTTTTATCGCTCGAAAAAGACCTCTCGATAAATTCCTGACTTTCGTGCGTTATTAATTTATTTAAAAATTATACAACATTGCCAATGCCCGGAACTTTTTAGAAATTGTTTTAGTATGCTTAGAACTGTACGAAAAATATTTTATATAAGCCAGAACTCCGAGATTTTCTACAGCGTCTCACCCACATACCCGTAAATGCGTCTTTCTTGGGCGATAAAAATTATTTAAAATATGAATAAATAATGCTTATCGTCAGAACTCTTTAGAAATAAACGTTAGAACACGTTCAGAACTATACGAGAATTATAATAGAACTCACTGTTACCCATGTGTATTGTTTATTTAAGAAAGTGTTTTTATTTTTATCCAATTATCCTTCTGTTGTTGCTCGTAATTTGGCCGCTTGAACATGCATAGGTAAAATAAATTTAATAAGAGTGCAAGAAACATTATAAATTACCATTTTTTTCTCAATATAGTTAATAATATAATTATTGGTATGCATTTAAATATTAAATTTAAAATTTATTATGCAAAATAAAGGTTTTTAATGTAACACTTTTTTAAATAGAAAAGCATAGAACAGTGATTTCTATACATTACATTTACGAATTTTAGTTTTTAGGTTTTTATGTTTATAAATATTGATTTAATTAATTATATTTGCAATCTTTATATATTTATAAATTTCAAATATATATACATATATATATACATATATATATATATATATATATTTATTTAATTATAAATAAAAAAATTAAAATTTCTATACAAGCAAATGTAACGTATAGAGCGGGTATAGCGTATCGTCGATTTGTCAACTCAAGACTCGGCACTCGGCGAGACACGAGACGCGATACCCGAAATGCGTGGCATCGTGGTATAGCCGGCAAGCCGGCCCGTGCAAAGCGGCAACGTCACAGCTCAAGAGAGACAGCAGATTGTATGTCTGCCCTTCTCTCCCCGCTCGAAGCTTGCCGAGGGCCTGGCGTACACGGACAGAGAGGAAAGGCTTGCGCGACCAGCATATCCCCTCCATCTGAGTAGTTCGGACACGAACCATAGCATGGATACGAACCCATGTATCGTTACCCGAGTCCTCTCTGATCGTTACCGAGCGTAACGCCGTAGTTGACGTCCACTTTCTCAGAGGGCAGATTAGGACAGACATCCCCCGAAGCCGGATGGCCGCTCTCAGGTTTCTCTCTGGTAATACGATGTAAGGATACGAAATCTCTCCAGAAAAACATGAAGGAATTGACTCAATATATATTATATAAGTATATACCTAATTTACCTAAAATACCTAAATAGAAATCTTACTCCTATCGACTTAATTTCGAAATACGCGCGCGATATCGAAATTGGCGATACCTGCGCCGCCAGCGTCGAAAAAGTGAAAGTGACGTTTCTGATTATGACGTCATCATACAAGAACGTCGGCGTTAGAAGTATACGTATCTTAAAAATAAATTTTCACATTTGGACTTTGCGTCGCAATATCTCCGCTCGTAGGGCACGTAGCGGTATATTATGAGAGAAACGCCCCCCCCCTAATTGGACCCCAAGCTATCGATCAAGCCTACTTAGAACTTGATCCGTTCACTCGTTATCGAGATCTCAACATCTCGGGTACTCGCAACCCGTCGCGTCGCGTAAAAGAGTCACGGTCGGTCTCGCTCCGCGTGTACTTGGCGCGAGACACTACCGTGTCTCTTGATATCAAGAATAAAGCTCTCAAAAACAATAATAGATAAAGTCATAAAGGCAAAAACTTACGTAAAGGGTTTAAGCGAGAATATTCGCCGTACCGTAAACCGATGTGACTTGGATGTCCTTCACACGATTCCTAAAAAACTCGACTCAATTATAAAACTTGGCAAAGACAAACTTGAAAACATGAAGGAAACAGGTGTAGTTTATAAAATTGACTGTAACGACTGTAATGTGTTCTATATAGGTCAAACATTAAGATACCTGAAAACTCGTGTGAAGGAGCATCGCAGTGACATTAAAAAAATGAGAGCAAGTTTTCCGTAGTCAGCAAGCACCGATTGACGCACGGGCATGATTTTAAATGGTCCACCGCTGAGGTTTTGCATAGGGAGAGAAATGTGAGGAAGAGAGAGTTAGCGGAGATGTTCTATATTAAAAAACATAACAATACGATAAATCTCAAAAAAGACACTGAAAATCTTAATCCGTTATATGACTGAATTATAAGAGCTACATAACATTTCTCTCTCCGTGCGTATGTTTTTCTTCCTGTGACCCACTCGTGTATTCATTATTTTCAAAGTAGTCGGACGCCGTCCTTTGACTCGGAACGACTGCTCCTGCATGTCTCCGTTCTGGTTATTTCTTAATCCGGTTCTACATCGCACTATTAATTGAGGATGGATCGCGGCTCCTTTAGATTAATATTTATATTCTTGAAATTTGACAAAGTGCTAAAACTGCAATGAAATTACGTGCGGCTAATCTCTATGAGATAGGTATATATATATACTCCTTTTTCTACGCTCTTGTTCCTTGTGCGAGATATTATTTTATGTAACATGATTTCGTTGTTTTTAGTACTCTTGATAAGGACACAAAACGAGTGTCGAAACGTTGAGGAATGAACTAAAAAGGTAATATTACGACATTAAACGTAACGTCAGTTTGGTCAAATAATACCTCTTATTAATTTTGTACTGACGAAGAAAAGAATTTTATAATTAATTATATATAATTATATATAATCTTTTTTTCCCGGGTTGATGCTGTTCTTTTGCCGACAAATTGCTGGCAATACATATATATCCAATGTTGCCTGCGTATTGCTTCAAATATTAAATTACTCGAAATCAATTGAAACAAATATACGGTAAGTTGCCATATAGCATCATATAGCATCACAGGTTTGCGCGATTTTGTTCAGACACGCTTTGCTATCTGGGTATGTATAATTTATGAAAGAATTAAAAGTTTTTCTATCGCTTGACTCATAATGCTAATGCTAAACGTGACTAAGTCAGAAATTGACTACAACTATCACTGAAATGCTTATCACAGTGCTGATTTGACTGTTTCCCTATTATTTTAGTTTCAGTATGTTTTTTGCCATTCGAGTAATAACTTGTATATTTCAGGTAAGAAAATTATTGATTTTGACAATTTCTTGTTTATGATACAGCATCAAAATTTTAATTTGAAATAGAAAATTTATAAAAAGCGAATGGCATGCGTATCGTTATAAGGATTTTACATATAATTTATATAATATAAAACAGTCTGTAATCTATTCTGTTCAGAATAAAATCTTTGAACGTTATTTCTAAGAATTTTTATTTTTATTTCTAAGAATTTATTTTACAAACATATGTAATTTGGTATATTTAATAACTGTACTTTTATATTTAGTAAGAGTAACTGTAAAATCAATTTTTACTTTAGTGAAAACTATCTTCAAGATTGTAATTTCTACTACAATTTGAGAATATTTCATATCTTGGCAAATAAACAGCAACTACCTGACTACCACACCAAAGCCCCAAAGTAGATTTCTGTTAAAATCTACACGAGAAAAAAAAAATTTACAATAATATTTATCTAGTTATATATTTTTTAATATATTTACACAAAATGTTTTAAAATTTAAAAATGTAAAATAACTCTATAACTAGATTATTAAGTATTCGTTAATATTTTAATTATTATTTTTTTCAAACATGTATAATTTTGTTGAGAATTACTGATATTTTTATAAACTAATTATTATTTTTATTTAGCAGAAGGGGAACGAATTCGAAGAAATATAACATTTTCATGATATTATTGTTTGCATTATTAAAAGATATAAGGAATCAAATTAATTATATTCCTCAGAGATAGATCACGATTACTTTTAAGAAGGTATTGATCCAATTTACTAATTAGAAATATTTATCAACAGATTCTATGGAAAAATGAAGTTCAGCTGCGTGATATTTATTTGTCCATTGGTCATAGCATCAGTCATGGCAATGGTGCAATTTGTAAGTAATTACACATTACACCATGTAGTAGATTTTTTAATATCTTATTTCATAATGTTTGAATTATATTTGTTTTTATCGGTTTTATATTACATAAACTATAAACTATGTCTACAAAAAGATAGAATAATTTTGAATTTTTTAAACTTATTTAGTTGTTTGAACTAAATGTTTGAACAAATTGTTGGGTAAAGATATAAAATAATATATGCATCACTTCTATGCTCTCTTTCTTCCAAATAGACGTATAAATTATAGAAAACTGCTGAAATTATAGGGGAGACCGGGACTGGTTGGTACATGGGGCAGGTAGATACACAATTATTGCAAAAGTGACAAAAGACAATATTGCATAAAAAATATAGTATTTTCGCAAAAACATTGCGATAATATTTCAATTAGTTATTTTAGGCTGAGTAGTGTATTTTCGCAAACAGAAATAGTATATTACACTACAAGGGCCGAAAGTTGAATTTTCGGTTCTGCACGTCATGATGCCCCGAGGCGAAGCCGAGGGCATCATGACGAGCAGGACCGAGATTTCAACTTTTGGCCCGCGTAGTGTATACGATTTTTCTTCATAGCCGGTCGAAA
This sequence comes from Temnothorax curvispinosus, assembly GCF_003070985.1. Lineage (NCBI taxonomy): Eukaryota > Metazoa > Arthropoda > Insecta > Hymenoptera > Formicidae > Temnothorax > Temnothorax curvispinosus. The sequence continues at coordinate 10,237 of NW_020219215.1, read as the reverse complement.
GTACGTTATTAATTTTACTTTTTTTAACTTTAAATGTTAATAAGCATGTTTTTGATGCCTGCCCCCGACATTTGCGGCACGAGCGAAGCGAGTGCTGCTGGTCGGGGGGGGCAGGCATCAAATACATTCGAAGAGTCAAGTCTTGTCATATTTTGTAAAAATAAATTCACGTGCGTGCCAACGGGGTGACCGTTGGTATGTGTGTGCACGTGTGTCGCGCGGATTCGCACGCCAGGACGATCGATAAGCCGTCCGTCGTCGGGATCGCGTCTTCCGGCCGGGGAACGAGACGCGGATCGTCGGGAAGCCCGGCACGTGCCGGCACCGTTCCCTCGAGCCTACAAGCCGGTGAAAACCTAACCTGCAAAGGCAACTGACGCCTCGAGCCTACGCTTCGAGAGGTACTGGAACGTAATCTCGAAGTTCCTATCCGGTTCGTGTTACCGCCGTATAGAGAGCGCGCGTGTACTTCTCACAGGGATTTCGTCCTTGCTATTAGGGACGAAAGTACGTACTTTCGACCGAGGTATGAAGAAAATATTTTTAGTTTTGTATAGCCAAAAGTAAAATAAATCAGTGATGTAATATTAAATGTTATATTTATAAATCTAGTCATCATATCATAATTCTAATTGTGTCTTTAAAATCTTCACTTTAAACTTAATAACTTATTCCAGTTATGTTAATGTCTTAAAACATTTTTTTGTTTAAACCAATAATACAGCCACACAAAAAAAAATTATTTTCTCGCCTGTAGGTCCAGTAAAATTAGGTTTGAAAATGGCAAAACGGATTGACAAGCCAATTTTTTGAGGGTGAGTAGAGGGTCATAGGAGATGCCCAAATTCACAAAATTCCAACAAAATTTCCCTGTGCGTCGGCGGCCATCTTGAAAATAGGGGTGAATATTTAAAGTTTGAATATCTCGGCTTTCATTGGTCGCATTTTGTTTTTTTTTTTAGTTTTGTAGGGAAAAATATTTGCTACTTTTGTTCGAAAAAATTTTTAATAGCTGTCAAGGAAAAAAAGTTAAAACCAAAAAAGTGTCGTTAATTAGGGGTTGAACAATTTTATTGACACTTATATCGCCCCCTGTTAGTTTGATAAAAAAAATGTTCCAATAAAACTTGTAGAGGATTCAATTCTCTACAATTTTCGTATATATTTTTTTGCGGTGACTCAAAAAACACTAGACAGAAAATAACTGATAAAATGAGTTTAATAATCGTTGATATGTTGATACAACACGTGCGCGCGCGCGCACGCACGTACGCACGAACGCACATACACACACATATAATAGGGTGTAAAGGCCATCGCACACAAAATGCATAGCTTAGCATAAGCATAGCATAAGATCGCTAAACCAATGAGCATCCAGCATAAAGTCGCCATATTGATTTACATAAGATGCTCATTGATCCAGCGGTCTTATGCTACGCTTATGCTAAGCTATGCATTTTATGTGCGATGGCCTTAAATCCGACCATGCAACCTCCATGCGGTACACCTTGGCTAATGTTAATGCCAGCGGTACTTGAACTTTGTCAATTTGTATCTCTAAAAGTACTCAACCGAAAAAAGTTTATTGATAGTGTTTTGAAAAGCTCTCCATGTCAGCTACAAAAATCCTTTTCTAAAAAAGAGATGTGAAGTTTATTGTTGCCGCTTTTCCGCGATGCCGATTGGTTTTCTTGCTGCGCTTACTTCATTTGCAGCTGTCATTGTATATTTTGACAGTTGTGTATAATAGGGTTAATAGTGAAATGTTAAAGATAAATAGCGCGCGCGTAGCGCGCGTCTGTAGTGTGTAGTATTAAATAAAAAAGTAAGGATTTCATTTAAAATTTCAAAGTTGACCTTGAAAGCTCCTCCATACTTACGCTCAAGGTCAAATAAGTACCACCGTTTGATGCATTTGTTGAAGCCCTACAACTTATGTATAAAACATTTTTTCCTAAAATGTCTTGTTTTTGAGATATTTCACCGGTTCCAGCCTTTTTCCTCGTTCTGTATTATTGAAAAAATCACGAAACGGTGGAAAACTTTTCTACTCAATTTAATCTCTATTTGCCCACGAGAAGTGACATTATTACCAAATTTTGTGCGTGCGTGCGTGCGTGCGTGTGTGCGTGCGTGCATCTATAATAAAAAATAGGGGATTTTATTTTAAAAAATCATTTTGAGTAAACATTTCTATTTCTGATTCGGGTCAATTGACAGTAGCATATAATATCATAATATATCTTCCTAGAAGCTATAAAATTATACAAAACTTTTTTTGATGGAAGTCTTGATTCACGAGAAATCTCAATGCAAAAGTTAAAATGGGACCCTATATATAGGGTAACTCTGGTATTTACGCCGCGCAGGAATTTACGCCGTAGACGTTAGAAAAAATGGAAGGAATGAAGGTATTTATTCGCAATTATTCTCTTATGTGTCTTTATGCCATATTAGTATTAGGGGTACTCAAATAAGTTAGAGTTTAACGGTTTGACAGGTTATGTCGGGTTAAAGTCGGGTAAAAAATTAATTTTTTACACTTTGGGCGCGCTACTCTTTAAAGTTATGCAAAATATATAAGTGTCTTATTAACCTATCACATTAATCTTTAGGTTAAAAGTTCAAAAATCAACTTTTTACCCGACTTTAACCCGACATAACCTGTCAAACCGTTAAACTTTAACTTATTTGAGTACCCCTATTGTGTTGTAATTTCAGTTCTTTACTGTTAATATTAACGAAACCGTCGTGAGTTGAACCGATTTCTCACCGTGCGTAGTAAGTAACGCGATCATATATATTACGCGACCTACGTAAAATGGTTACTATAAAGAGTGTAAAAGGTTTAATGGTTATTTCACGATGTATACATATAAATGTAAAGGGATAGTAAAGGATGGAATACAGCAAAATACAAGTGCGCATAGCTCTTGTATTCTTTGTTTAGCTTAGATATCTTGTACCTATATCGCGCCTGTTTAGGATATATGGCACTTTTAGCGTGCGGGATTTATGCCATAGTACAAACACTCGATCTGTAAAAATCAAAATCTCTTATGTGTTCTTTTTCCTTTATTTTTTGGATCATATTATTACGCCCGCGCTGAGACACCCGTTGCACGAACGGAAGTCAAAGATTGTCCCTGACGACCAGCTGTTTATTGATTTATCGATTTACTACGATTTGTTGTTGTTTTATTCTGAGCCTCCGTCTCCGAGCGGACGTGACAGCTCGATTCTGTGTTTTAATCCGTTTGTTCTAATAAACGAGTCTTTCCATTTCTTACATTGTGTCGTCTCATTGACCGCGAGTGCCGGTTGCGCGAGTGAGTGAGAGTGCGAGCGGTGGGTGAGACGCGAACGCGGACTCGGCGAGCGCAACAATATATAACAATAACCTTTAACGCATCTATCGTTCGTCTATTTTCTTTTTAAATTTTTTCAGTTTCTTACACCTTAATAAACTTTTTACACACATTTTATAACTTATTATAACATTTTATTGCCTCCTTTATAAACATTACTTGTAATTTTTTATAAAGCGTATAAGCGGTATATTCCACCTATGAATATCATTTATCCCACCCCTATGGGATATATGGCAAATTGCAAGGGTCTCTAAAGTTTATTTTTGTTAAATACAAAGAATAAATATTTTATATTTCTAATTTTTTTATAGTAGTAGACCAGTATAAAGTTTTTATTGGTATAATTTATTTGCCTTAAACATATTAAATAGCACTCAATAAATTAAGTCTTAGGTGCGGCGTATATACCAGAGTTATCCTAATTTGGAAAAAAATATATGTATCCTTTTCCAGATTATATATAGTATTGTATTTAATTATAGAAACCATATTGGGAACACAAAAAAATAACATGATGCAATATAGTAAAAAGAAATAGACTTCCGGTTCCGGAACATAGAAGGTGACAGGTGTAAACATAGCGGAGATAAAGTGATAGAAAAGTGCGACACAGAAAGGGTGGGAGAGAGTGAGAGTAGCGGGACGGCAAGGGATGGAGGTGTGAGACGGCGGAGGAGAAAGAGTTAAGCGGGGGCGAGATCGGTTGAAAGGTGAAAAGTGAAGAAAGTGGCTGGAACGAAGTGACAGTTGAGGCATAGACGGTAAGTAACATAGAGAGGCGACAGAACGTAGGAAAGAGGCGCGAAAGCGGGCATAGACTAGCTCAGTCATAGAAGGGAAGCTCGGATATAGAAGGAATAGTAGGACGTGCACGCAGCCATAGGATACAAAACAAGAAAGAGGGATAGGCAAATCAAGAACAGCGGATGGATAAAGAGAAGGAAATAGAATCAGAAAGTGTACAACAGGGAGATAAAGGAAAGAAGGGGGAAGGCGAAGGCGAGAAGAAAGCGAGAGGCAGACCAACGAAGGCGGAGGAGTTAGCCAAATTAAGAAGAACGGACAGTACAGGATCGGTCAAAGAATTCTTTCAGAAGAGTGAGAAAAGGAAGAGGGAAGAAGAGGTGGAGGAAGCAGCGAATGCGGAGGAAGAAATTCTAAAAGAATTTAACGCACAAAGAAGGGTCAACAGATCACCGCCGCCCAAAATCAAAAAAGAAAAGCAGGGAAAAGAAAATATGGCGACGGAAGAATTACTGGAGAAGGTTAAAGAAATTTTGAAGAAAATGGAGGAACAAGAGGGAGAAAGAAAGAAAGATAAGGAGGAACAAAAGAAAGAAAGAAAAAGAGATAAAGAGGAAATAAAAAACAAAATTAAGGGACTGAGGGAGGAATTGAGGAGAAGCGAGGAGATATGGGAAAATCAAAGAAAGACCCTGGAAGGAAGAATTAAGAATTTAGAGGAGAAGGCGGAGAAGATAGAAGTAAACATGTCAATGAGTGAGGGAGGGGAGATAATAAGGAAAATGAAAGAGATAGAAAGAAATATGGAGATGGCAGAAAGAAGAAGGAGGAGAGTAAACATAATTGTAAAAGAAGAGAAACAGGAAATGAAAAGGAAAGAAAAGAAAAAACCGAGAAGTTGATAAAAGAAATAAATAGATCGAAAATGGCCGTACGAGGAAGTACAAGAAATTGGACATGGAGAATTTAAGATGAAGGTACTGAGATGCAGAAATTGAGATAACAAACGAGAGATAATGATGAGAAAGAAAGAGCTAGGAAAGAAGTATGGCTGTTTTCTGAATGACGATCTTACTAAAGAAGAAAGGCAGATACAGAAAGAGTTAAGAAAGATAGCAAGGGAAAAAAGGGAGGCAGGAAAATGGGTAACGGTCGGTTACCAAAAAATATGGGAAGATAATAAGGAATGGAGATGGAACGAAAACAAAGAAGCGCTAGAAGAAAGGGATCACTTTCGCAGATAAGAAAGAAAAGAAGAAGGATAAAGAAGGGTTAAGCATGATGAACGAGAGAAGGAGGGAAGAGATACAAGAAAGAAGACAGGAAAAGTCCAAGGAGATAGAAGAAAGGCGGAACACACCAGAAGAAACCAGAAAGGACGAAGAAAGTATAAAGGAGGTAGATGAGGAAAATATTAGAGGAAACGGTATAAGGGAAGTTGAGGGACAAGAGAAAAGATATATAGGAGAAGAGGAAAGAAACGACGGGGAGAGTGAAGAGACGTGGAAAGTGGCCTTTTGGAACGTAGCTGGTTTATCAAACAAGGATAAGGACTTCTGGGAAGGGATAAAGGAATGGGATGTGATTGTGATGATGGAGACTTGGACTGATGAGAAAGGATGGGAGAAGGTAAAGGAGAAGCTACCGAGAGAATATAGATGGAGAGTACAGATAGCAGCCAGGAGGAACAAGAAAGGCAGAGCGTGCGGAGGCATGTTGCTAGGAATAAGGAAAAGCATAGAAGAGATAAAGGAAAGAAGGGAGACGGAGGAAGAAGGAAAAATCGAAGGTAAGATAAGAATAGGAGAGGAAGTATGGAGAATAATAGGAATCTATGTAAACAACAATATAGACGAGAAACTAGAAGGTCTGAAGGAAAGGACGGAGGAGGGGGAAAAAGGAGTAAGGACCATAATAGGAGGTGACTTTAACGCGAGAACGGGAGAGGAAGGAGGATGGGAAGAGGAAATCGAGCGAAGAGAGGAAAGAGGGAGGAAGTCTAAAGATAAGAAGATAAATAAAGAAGGCAGAAAGTTACTGGAGTTTATCGAGGAGAGAGGATGTATGATATTAAATGGAGGCACGAAGGGGGACGAGGAGGGAGAATATACATACACAGGGGGAAGAGGTGAGACAGTCATAGATTACATAATAGGGGACGAGGAGGTTAGAGAAAAGGTGGAAAGACTGGAAGTAGGAGAAAGGATAGATTCGGACCATCACCCATTAATACTATGGGTGAGGGGAAGCTCAAAGAGAAGGCAAAGGAGGAGAGGAACTGAAAAAATGAGAAGAAGGAGAGTATAGAATGAGGAAGGAAAGACGCAATTTAGGGAGAAGTTAAGCGCGATTGAAGGAAAAAGAGACCTGCAAGAGGAAATAGAGGAAGGAACAAGGAAGATAAGAAGGGTGATTGAGGAGAACGAGGACAAGAATGAAAGAATGACTATCAAGAACAAAAGAGGGTGGTGGGACGAGGAATGTACGGAGAGCAAGAGGGAAGTGAGGAAAGAACTAAGGAAATGGAGAAAAGGGAAAGGAGAGGCAGAAAGATACAGAGAAAGAAGGAAAGAATATAGGGAAATGTGTGATAGAAAGAAGAAGAAGGAGAAAGAAAGAATGATCAGAGAGATTGGAGAAGCGAAAACGGAGGGAAAGGTATGGGAGTTGATAGGCAGAGTAAGGAAGAGAAGAAGAAGGGTGAATGAAGAGATAAAACCGGAAGAGTGAAAGGAGTATTTCATGGATCTGATGGGTGGAGTGGAGAACAGAGTGGTAAAGGGAGAGGGAGACAGAAGCAGACAGGAGGAAGAAGAGATAGGATTAGAAGAGATAAGAAACGTAATAAAGAAACTAAAGACGGGAAAAGCAATAGGCAATGACGGGATACCTAACGAGGCATGGAAGTACGGAGGAGAAGAAATGGTGAAATGGATATGGGAGGTATGCAAACGTGTCTGGAGAGGTGAAGGCTGGCCGGAACAATGGAAAGAAGGGGAGATAATCCCATTAGTTAAAAAAGGAGAAGGGCGAGAGGTGAAGGACTATAGAGGAATAACCATCATGTCTTCGATGTACAAAATCTACACGGCGGTACTGGCGGAAAGAATAAGAGAAGAAGTAGAAACGAAGAAATTGATCCCCGATAATCAAACGGGATTCAGGAAAGGAATGGGAACGATGGATCAAATATTCGCTTTGAATTACCTGGTGAACAGACAAATAGGAAAAGAGAAAGGAAAGATGACAGTGTTTTTTGTGGATCTGAAAGCTGCCTTCGACTCAGTGGACAAAAGAGTATTAATCAAGGCAATGAGAGAAAGAGGAGTGAGACAAGGACTGATAGACAGAGTAGAGGAAGTATTGAGGGAAACAAAGAGCAGAGTAGGGAAAGGAGGAGAGAGTGATGGTCAATTTTGGACGGCGAAAGGCCTGAGACAGGGATGTCCACTAAGCCCAATATTATTCAACCTATTAATCGCAGACATAGAGGATCATATAAAAAAAGGCGGATGGGGAGGAGTGAAATTAAGAGGCGAGAAAATATACACGCTAATGTATGCAGATGATATTGCACTGCTGGCAGAGGAGGAGCAGGACATGAGATCGATGATAAGCAGGTTAGAAGGATATCTAGACAGAAAAGGGTTAACTCTGAGTATAGAGAAGTCAAAGGTAATGAGATTCAGAAAGGGAGGAGGAAGGAAGAAGAAGTACGACTGGAGGTAGAAGGGAAAAAATTAGAAGAGGTTAAAGAATTCAAGTATTTAGGGTATACGATGAAGGAGAATGGAGGGCAGGAGGTGCATATCAGAGAGAGAAGAAAGAAGGCAGCAAGAGTAATGAGGGAAGTATGGGGGATAGGGAAGAGGATGTGGAAAAAGGACTGCAAAAGAAGGATCTGGCTATACAACACACTGATATGGACAGTGATGGGATACGGGGCAGAAGTATGGTGATGGAAGGAGAGAAGGGAGGTAGAAGGTATTCACGAGAGATATCTTAGATGGGTACTTGGAGTAAATTGGAGGACGCCGGGATATATGGTCAGAGACGAGCTAGAAAGAGAGAAGATGAGAAGTAGAGCAAGCAAGAGAACATGGAAATTTGAAAGAAAATTGGAAGAAGGTAGAGGAGAAGAGATAGCGAGAAAGTGTTTGGAAGAAATGAAAGAGAGATGGAAGAGAGGAAAGGTAATAGGGAGATGGGAGCAGGAGAGAAAAGATTACTTGGAAGGGATCGGAGTAGAAATGGAAGGAGGAGAGGAGTTGGAGGAGGAGGAATTGGAAAAGGAGAGAGATAAGGAGAGACAAGAAAGGATGGAAAAGATCGTAGGATCGAAGTACAATAGATGGTATAAGAGCATAAGGAAGGACGGGATCCCGGACTATCTAATGAAGGGATGGGAGGAAGCAAGATGGAACAGGATTGCAAGATTCAGACTGGGTAACGAAGTGAGGGAAGGATTATACTGGGAAAATGAGGAGGACAAAAAATGCAGGATGTGTGGGAAGGAAGAGGAAACATGGGAACATGTATGGGAGGAATGAACGAGATGGGTGGAATGGGAAGGAGAGGGGTGGCAGGATGTGGCAGAGAGATTACTAGGAGAAAAGGGAGAGGGAGAAGAATGGATGAAAGCAATAGAGGAAATGAGACGAGATGGAGGAGGGAGGATAATGAGAAAGGAAGAAGGACAAGCCAACAACTCAACGAAAGAGGATCAAGGAGGACGAGACAACGAAAAGGATCGAAGAGGAATATGTTTATAATAAATTATATGTATTTTAATTGTATGTAAATTGTTGTAAACTGGATGTACAGGGTTGGGTACGTCCCTAAAAAACGCCCTTTTAGACCCCTTGGGGTAATAAAGTATCTTATCTATCTATCTATCTAGTAAAAAGAAATAAAATGCTAACAGCAATAACCTAGCTAACATTTGCATGAAGAGCAAATCTTATACATATGATACGTGCTATGTTTTATGTGCCATGTTTATTATTTCCTGACGCTATATGCATTTAATTCTGCTTTATTTATGCTGTTACTATATGAGATGGCAGAGGGCATGCTCGATTTCTGCCCCGTTTCTGCCATTACAATAAGCTCTCTGATAAGCTTAATTAACTTCTAACGACTTTCTATGACGTGACGTCATTATATATTTTATTTTAGTCTTTTTTTTGCGTAGGATGGGAAAATGTCTATGCATGATGCCCCCTCGGAGGGAGAACTTATACATGCCGCATACCCTGAGATCCGATCTCTCAGGGATATGTGGGGCTTGCACCCACTAAAAATCCACCCCTCTGGCAACCAGCCTCTGGTGTACAAAGGGCCCGGAACATCGCTCGGTACTCTTCAGACCCCCGCGCTCACCCTTTCAAGAGACACCCTTTCCTCCGTAACACGTCCGTCTGCTTTCGCAAAAGAGATGCTCCCGTAGAAGAGCATGCGCGGCTGGTCAGCCAATTGAAATTGACTGACTGTCTCTGGCGCGCTATGTCATCCCTGGCGGAAAAAATTTCTATGAATAACTACAAAATTTAACTAAAAATAGAAATTTGTACATTTTTGTTTAAATATTTAATTTTTTGTAGAAATGGTTATTTTTTTGTAGAAATATCTACGAAATAGTACCACAAATTACAATGTTCTCAAATCAAGAAATTATTGCAAGTAGTATTTTATGAAAAACTACAATTTATAAAAAATAGTACAAAAATCTACAAATCTTAAGAATTTAAGAAGAAACAAAATCTTAAAAAATTAAAACATCTGCTTTCTTGTAGAATACAACAAAAATTTACAAAAGTGTTCCAATTCTAGCATTTTCATGTAGGAATTTGTAGTACTTCTTAAATTCATGTAGAATTTAATAGATTCTGGCAATTATATTTTATAGTTTTTTCAATTTTGTAGAAATATTTCCGCCAGGGATACCATGCGAGGGACATGCCATAGGCCACACCATCATTGATGGCGCCACGATGTCCCTCCACGGGAGCCAATAAGTGCGCCCCCCCCCCCCACGTCTTCGTTCTGGCGCGCGAGTCCACTAATTGCTACCAGAGAGAAACCTGAGAGCGGCCACCGGGATCATTCCGTTCCAGCGG
>NW_020219214.1:0-1383 GCF_003070985.1 Temnothorax curvispinosus | reverse complement strand
ATCCAATAATATCTAATTCGCGAAAAATTATGGGACATAAAAAGAAGGAATTAACTGAAGATGCAAAATGTTTATTATATTTCAGCGATAATGATGTAGATGATGATTAAGTTCAAGAAATAGATGTGAGAGAAGCAAGAAAAACAGTTTTTTTTCTATTATAAAACTCACAAAAATTAAACATCCCGAGGTTTAAGACTATCATTGAAAATCAAATTAACTTAATTTTTTAACCGATTTTAAAAAATGGAGGTTCTATATTCGGCGTGTATGTATGTATGTATGTATGACTACGATTTTCTTTAAAACTACTAAACGGATTTAAATGCGGTTTTCACTGTCCTATAGAGCAATTCTCCAGAAAGGTTTTAGTACATAAAATATCGCGCTAAAGCATCAGGGTACGCGGAGCAGTAAGGAAATATCCAATAATAATTATTCATATTAATTTAATGAAGCACTAAAAAAATATAAAATAAAAAAATTTTTTTTAAAATAAAACCGACTTTAAAAAAACCTAAAAAGTATTTAAAAAATAAAAAAATTATCTATGCGCTTTATGAAAAATTGTTAATTAAATAATTTTGATTTTATACACTAAATGTATAATAATCGTACATTATTTATGTCAAGTTTCAAGTCATTTCATTGAAAAATGTAGAAATTATAAGCAAATGACCGAAAAATGAGGCGTTTGCCCCACTGTGCGCCGTCTCGCCGTCGCCGTCGCCGTGTCGAACGGAGCAATTCGATCGGTCGTGGTTACGGATGGTTCCTATTTATTACGTATTTAACAAAGTTTTGATTTACACATGTCACGCTTTTAAAATAAATCTCGGTCGGATACGCTCAAAGTACTTTGGAAAGTTACCTGCATGTGTTACACGCGGACTGGAAATTAAACACCAGGATGCCCGTGTACAGGATGCGCACGTGTCTGCTCGCTCGTAAATGCACGCGCGCGGAGAATTTACGAGATATTTTACAATTACTGCAAAATCCATTAAGGCGAACCGAAATAGTGGCGTGCACGAGGCCCGCATATACATATACGCGTAAGAATAATGCGCAGACGGAAATTCGCGAAACGACAAAAAGTTGTTGCAGCAGAGTTATACGCGTCTTCTCGTCATCTTCTCTCGCGGTGAGCCAAGTCACGTCGTGGACTAGTAGTTGGGAGAACACGCCCCGTGGAGCTTGCGAATATTTATGTTTACTCGTTCGTTTACCTCGTTATTTATTCAAATACTTTCTTTGGACGCTAATCTCATAGCTTGCGGCAAAGATAAGCGGGATCACCGTCGTCGAATCGTTAATAGTCCAGTCACTATGTACAAAAAAACGGATTATAAAAGACATGATTTGACCCAAGATTTTTCTTTT
>NW_020219213.1:0-1045 GCF_003070985.1 Temnothorax curvispinosus | reverse complement strand
TCTAATAATAAGTATTATAAGTTATTAAAACATCGGTTCTGGTAAGTTAAATAAAATAAACAATTATTGTGGTCGTTTAAGCCAACTTCAGACGATTTATAATTTGTATCACAATTCAAGAGAGAATTTTATGTATAAAAAAATGTATGTGTTACGTAATACAAAAAATTAAAATCACAGTATTGTAAAAATGTCGAAACTAAATCCGTTCTATAGATAATAGATTATTAACTGTATACCACAACTGTATTAGCTCAATATTTGTTAAGATTTTCAGTTTTGCTTCTCATTCTTTTTAAAAAACAAAATAAATTGCAATGTTTAAAGTGCGATCTCTCTTTAAACACATGCTATAACTAAATTCAAGATGCATTAAATTTTTAGAAAAATATTATTTTGTATAAAAAAGTGATGTTTCTTTGTCCGATTTAGCAAAAAGATTTAGAAATATATTATATTTTTCTAACTCAAAATTGAACTGATAAGTATGGCAATATAAATGTTCCAAGCGTCGTAATTAATTTTACTGCAGAATCAGCTATTTGTGATTCTGTAAGTGCGATGTCTAGTATTTATATCGCGTGTTGTTCAGTCATTAAATTTGAAATGTAATAAACAACGTATATTTCAGTTTTTCAGTATTAAAATTGATTATTGTATATATGTCAAATAGCAAGTTTTTATAGAAATTTCAATAAAATACAGCGTCAAAATAAAATAACAAAAAATTTGTTGCTAAATTATTTGATTTATAAATCTACTAGTAAATATTGCTAAAAATTGCATTAATATAATCGATATAAATTTTTTACTGATCGTTTTTGTTGACAGCTGTTCTGTTGGCAAATGTTATTGCAACGGAATGTATTCCTGATATGGTATCGATTTTATCGCAATAAAAAGTATCTATGCATAGATAAAAGATATTTTTACTTAGTATATACTACTAAGCCTACGTTAACGGCAAAAACGTTGCCAGTGCTATTTTTTTCGGTGTAATATTAATATAATTCCGTTTTAATATTTAATGACAAATTTAATAACG
>NW_020219212.1:1016-2887 GCF_003070985.1 Temnothorax curvispinosus | reverse complement strand
TGGCGGAATTAGAACAATTGGATGATGATATAAAACAAGTCAAAAAACAAGAAATCATGAAAATTTTGTGGAGAAAGGAAAACCTGTGAGCGAGATGATTTTTGTGATAAAATAAATAATTTGTATTTATTGGTAGATACATATAATACTCATGTCTTAAGATTGTGCGATATTAATTTTAGTAATAACATATATGTGTACTGGTATATAATAATAATAATATTAAAGAAATTTTGTACTATTTATTTTATATTTACATAATAAATACATATTAGCATTACATTTCACAATATGATACGTGTGTAACCAATCGATCAAACGTTTACGTGTAGATAAAGTCTTGATTTTGTCCTCTTGTTACATGATCATGCTGCTAATTGACCATTCCATTTGGAGTCATAAAATAATTGCAAAGAGTCTTTAATGTGCGTCGCAAATGCACCATTTTCGTTATTTTCAATAATTTCATCATTGTTTTCAAATTGTAAAATATTACCTTCTTTGTTTCTTAAGAAATTGTGCAAACATACAGTTGCCAAAATATATTTATTGATATTTTCAGGAATCGCAGCGATCGGTCTGTTATATATACCCCACTTTTTTGCCAAAATCCCAAATGTATTTTCTATTATACGCCGGGCTCGCGAAAGTCTATAATTAAATATGTTTTTGCGTTCCCCCAAATACCGTCCAGCATATGGCCGCATCAAATGCTTTCCAATGGGGAATGCTTCATCCCCAATAAAAAAATAAGGCACTTGTATATCGGTTCCGCTTAAGCAACTGGTTCCTTCTGGAATATCCAGCATCTCATTTGTCACATTCAAGTAGCTGTTCCCATAAATTCCCGCATCACTGTTCTTCCCTATTGACCCAATATCCACCAAAGTGAATTGATAATTGTGATCACACACAGCCAAAAGTACGATGCTGTATCGTATGTGATAATTAAAGTACAGCGTACCAGAATTAGGGGGGCATTGAGCATTGACACGTTTTCCATCAATTGCCCCCAAGCAATGTGGAAAATTCCATAATGTCCAAAAACCCTCAGCAATTTGTAAATATTCTTCTCTTGAAGGAGTTCGTTGATAGATAGGACCAAGAAAGTCTTTCAAATACGTCACACGTCTCTTTAATTATTTTATGTACTGTTGATAAACCAACACGATAGGCAAAAGCAACTGCTGGAACTTTGCCTCCAATCAGAAATCTGTAACATCATTATCAATATTATAATATTAATTGCCAAACTGTTTTTACACATATGTATTGTTAGACTACGAATAATCCGAACATATACCGCAATGTAAAAGCAACTCTTTGCTCTGGTTCAAGTGCCCGTGGACTTCGTTTCATTAAACTTGGATTAACAATGTCCATCAAGTGTTGGAATGTTGGCAGTGTCATACGTGTATACTTGTGGAACATTTGCTCATCTGTTTTCATCTCCTGAAAAAGATTGTAAAACGCTCCTTGCTGTCTTCTCCTTGTGTTAATTGGTCGTACCCAGACACGCCGACGGCGCGGCGGCGACGATGACGTTCACGGTTTCTACGACGTTGCACCAAAAATGCTCCCATGTTGACCAGAGAAATTAACAACAAATCGAAATCATCCATTTCTGTGAAAAGACAAATGTAATTCAATCTAATGCAGTCTTCTCGAATTAAAATCACATTCAGAATTGTATGAATTAATTGCAAAAACGTTAAAGAATGGCCAAACAGCGCAAACATCAAATATCAAAATAAGTGAAAAATATTCAATGATACATACAAATAATAAAGTATTATTCGAGAAAATTAACCAAATCAAGAAAACGTTTTAATAATGAATTTTTACACCTAAACTGTATATGAAACTTACCG
>NW_020219212.1:0-916 GCF_003070985.1 Temnothorax curvispinosus | reverse complement strand
CTTGCGCCGATTTAGCTTTCGACGCGTCTTGATTCGAGTTTGCTTGCGTCTTGTTAGTCGCGGAGCTATGAGCCTTCAGAGTAGAAAGCAATTTGGATACTTCTGCACCGATATCAATTTTGCTCAGTTCACTTAATTTGTTCACAATAGCGGTCGGCTGGGGTACGTTGGACACGGATGTTGCAGGCTGGAACTCCTCCTTGATAACGAGAAATCAAGAGAATGTTTTAATAATAAATTTTTACATCTAAACTGTATATAAAACTTACCGAAAATTATGAGAAGATGCGTTTATTTTGCAATAAATTACAATTTCTGGTGATCGCCTCGGACTCGACGACGTCTCGCTATCCGTCTTCGGATCTTGCGCCGATTTAGCTTTCGACGCGTCTTGATTCGCGTTTGCTTGCGTCTTGTTAGTCGCGGAGCTCTGAGCCTTCAAAGTAGAAAGCAATTTGGATACTTCGGCACACAAAATCAAATTAACCTCAAAACACTATGTTTACGAAACTGAGACAATTCACACTAATAATTATATACGGTCACTGTCAGTTCGTAATTTCATTACGTTGATACTTAAATAATGAGAATACTTACGTGTTAATCAATATAAATCCGTTCTTTGTTCTTGATCACTTTTCTAGAAGGACCGACTACAAGGAGAATGTATGTGCCTATGCCCGTGGCTATGCATTATGTATTTTTATGTAGATTGAAAATCCAGAAGCCATGGGCAGAATACAGAAACCATAGCGCATGCGCTATGATATCTGCCATTCTGCTATAGGCAGATAAAGTAATACCACAGCGCATGCGCTATGGCTTCTGCATTCTGCCTATGGCTCCTGTAATTTTATGTGCTTCCACCTTAACTCACCTAGAGGTAGCGCGCTCATCTGCACCGTTCTGCACCGAG
>NW_020219211.1:0-4423 GCF_003070985.1 Temnothorax curvispinosus | reverse complement strand
TGATGAACAGTACGAAAGACGTCGCTGCAAAACTCATCGAAACAGATACAATAATGAAACGAATGAGGGAATTGAGCGATAATAACTCCGTGCAAAACAAGGAGATCGAGGAATTAGCATCCCGTGTTTTAGAAGCTGCTGCGAAATGGGGCAAGCTTAAGAGAGACATCGAAGAGAGCGGATCGTCACAAAGCACTGATAATATAGAACATTCGATTAAGAGGATTAAACGTGAATAATTTAATTGGGATCTATAAATGACACATTAATAGAATATTATTTTTTATTTTAATAAATGACAGCACAATGTACAGTATAATTAATAAATAACGAAACTTTGCATTTACAAGACTCGTGCTTCGGCGCTTTTTACCCATGATAAATAACATTCTAGCTTCTTCAGGCACAGATCTATTCTCTTTCTCGACAGACTTGGGTCATCGCTATGTCTCTACGAAAATCTATTTGTGAGTTCTTGATTATCGCTTTTGCAGATTAAAATTTCTTTCTTTGCTGCTGCCAGCAATCGGTGGAGTTCGCAGAGTGCCGAAGACGTATAAAAAGTTTTTATTTCGGGCGCTTGATCTTTGCAAAATGGAAACGCCGGCTTCTCTTAACGCCGCTAAAGTTTGTTCGCCTTGTAGCAACCTAAGTATATATATTTAATAATATTATATTATAATGTTTACATTAATATTTATATACAGATGTACAAGCTACTGACGCTTTTTATGTCTTCTATAACGGATTCAATTGCCGAGTCTGCATCTTTGAAGACCTTATTGTCCCTCATATTTTCAGATAGTCAGAAAAACATGGGCACCCCCGTCAGCACTGTTCAAATAATTTCCAAGGTAATAGAGAGCGGTATACACGGAAGCTTATATCACATTCGTCACGTTAAAGTGTACGCAAGGGAACGCTTTCTAAACTCAAACAATAACGTGTTTAGTTGTACATATTCAATTAAACTATAATGAGTAGATGAACTTATTATTACCAACTTGCAATTCGTTAAATAACGGTACATCTATCAAAGCAGGATTTTTTAAAAATTGCCATAAGTTTTCTTAGTGTCTTCTTCAACGAAATAATTTTTTTTCTAAACGGCAGTCTTTCACGGCATTAACTTGGGAATCAACATTACAGCCTCTTTATTTTTATCAGCCTCAAATTCTTGTTTCTCTGCTTCGGATAACGATGACTAAAATTCAAATTCAAATCATTCAAATCTTTGATATGGACGTTTTGCAGTCTGGTTTTTAAGTCAAGAAGCTGAAAGATACACATTCGTAAAAGAACGAGCATTTATCAGATCACAAATCTCTGAAACTTCAATCCTTAATTACCTCTTCTCGTCATCTGAATCCAATATATAGTTTTCGCCGCTGGTGCTCCTCTCGTCCAAATTATCTTCTAAGATGTCATCCTTCGTCTCCCATGCACACGTTCGTGCACTCTCTTAAGTATATCTATTATTTCTTTCTTAGCGGTTAAACCGTTTTCCTAAATAATAGCGTTTTTCATTGGCAGAACTGGTGCGCACTCAGTGCACATTAAGGCCGTTGTACACTGATTTAATCTCTAATATTTAAAGTAAAATGCAAATATTTCGACTGATAAAATACCCAGTACATATTTTACCAAATAGTGCAATAAAGAATATTGAGCATTTCATGATTTAACCCGTTTATATTAAACATACACATTACGTTGATTTGTGTACAACGGCTTTAATGTGCACTGAGTGCGCACCAGTTCTGCCAAAGAAAAACGCTATAAGACGAGCTATAGAGGACCTCGATGCATTATCTACAGCAGCTTTCGGAGCAATTTGTGTGCGCGTGTCTGATTCGTAACTCTCGGTTCCGTAATAACTTGTGCTGTATCGCGAACAAGTATACAAACGTTTACGCTTGTTGCATCTATTATGAGAAGAAAAACGCTGAATTTTAAAGATAAAAACAAAATAGCAGGTAAAGGGCGATCAGTTGCAACACTCAATCTTCGCGAGACCTCAGCTTGTAACTTTGCAATTTTATACGAATGAAAAAAATGGTTTGATGAAAACTGCAGTTGTTTAAGAAGAAACGTTCGTAGATTGAAAGGAATTGCACGCACTTGTAAAGATCCTTGTACGGTTTCGGAAGAACTGCGCGCGGTTTTGGATGGTTAAAAAAGTGTCGGTGTATTTGACGCACAATCATTATTTGTAAATAAAACTGTATTATACATTTCATGCCATTCTTCACATTTTACATTTACCTTACCGCCTTCAGAATCGCGAGCGCATATGTGTGGGTACGTATATACCTTAGCGACAATTTGGCATTTTTATCTAAGACTCTAGAATCCAAGTTAATCTCGATGTAATTCAAACGGAGCACCTTTATTGGTCGTTTGAGATGTTACTTCAGCGAACAATATCGTCGAATTATCGCGTCGTGACCTCTCCTCGCTCGCAACTTCGTTTCGTCGAGAGCGCTGCGTTCGACGAGTTCGAGGTTATATAAGACACCGTATAATGTCTCGTCCTGAGTCCTGAATTCTGCGAAAGATTAGTCTGACGGCCTTCCACACAGTCGAGTCCGCGGTTTCGAAATTTACGTGACGCTCAGCGTCGTGCTTCATTAGCTACGCCGATGATTGCTGGTTTAAATTACTTCTTGAAAAGTGCTAGGATCGTAAACAATCATAGACCGAGTTGGGAAGTTTGAGGGTGCTTGAACGACACGAGACAACAAAGAGAAAGCAATCCGACAGGTAATAAAGGATCTATTTCTTGTTCTATTTCGCCGACGATCTAACATGAAAGATTGCCGCGCATTCAACGTGATCCATTTTGATGTAATAAAGGTATTCGTGACAAACGTGTGAGATTACTGTTATTACTTTTCGGTCGAAAATACCTCGACAAATCGTCGAGGCAAATAGCGCAAGTAAAGACGTTTCGTCCCGACTTGATCACACTATTGTATATCTTACACAAGTGAATTTAAACAGTAAAGATAAGTGATTGAGCCAGATAATTTCATTCTAGGGCTATTAAACAGTACACGAGTCTCTTTGAATGAGTTGCAATTAAAGTATTAACATTAACATAAATGCACGTTTAGAAATATTTTATGTTATTCGAAAAAGAGCAGCGATGTGTGAGAAAACACCCTAATTTTTATAAAAAATCATATTAATGTTTCTTTCTTTTATATAACTGAAAAATTAACTTTTGAGTATGGTAATATTTATTTTGTCGAAACGTGACCCTTCGCGAATCTTTGTTCCTTAAGTCTTTATTTTCTTATGTTACCCTTCAGCCTCCGACCTGTGACGATCTATTTATACGAAACACGTTCGAAGTGGTTTGAACAGACCAAAGAACTGGATGTGTCAAAGAAAAAAAAAAACGAAAAATAACCACTCGGTTGACGGAACATTAAATACTTTCATATAAACGAAAATATCGATAGAACACGAGATTTAATTTCACGCAATTGAATTTCTCGCGAGTCTCAGATAAATCGCACGTCGCACGCCTCATTTCCAGACACGCTTCGTCGAAGTATTTAAATTTTCGACTCATGAAAGGGAGGAGCGTAAATTACCCTTGACTATTGCAGCGGAATGTTATACATAATTGCATTTCTCGCGTTAAAACGAATTGAACCATCTACGTTTAATGTCATGAATCGTTGTCGATCCAAACTCGAACTGTCGCGATCGATAATAATTGAATTACAATCAGTAGGTCGATAGCATTATTTAGTTTATATTTTACCCCAATGCTTCTATATTTATGCCGAAGGTAATTTACCGAAAATAAACTTGATGTTTTTTCAATGCTAGTGCAAGTTAGCTATTTAATATAAAAATTGTTGCAACAATCGATTATGATTTATATGTAAGTTCTACGTCAGAAAGTGCAATGTTATTATTATTAAACTGTAAATATATTTTTGACCCATTAATGTCTCATACTCGCGTATAATTATTTTGTAATAAGTTTATAATCTGTGTTTTTCACATTTAAGATAATATGTATAAAATGTCATGGAGAGTCTTTCCATGTTAAAACATCACATATTGCAACATCACATATTTTGTCTTGTAGTATTCTTCCACCATGAAAGAGTCAGATACGACTGCACAGGAATGGAAAAAAAAGGGTGATGAAGAGTTCAACAAAGGAAATTGGTCTGAAGTCTTAAGTCACTACACAAAGGCAATTGAACTAGCAACAGACAACACTGAGAAGGGATTGTATTACGATAATCGAGCTGCCGCTTATTTTGAGCAGGGCAATTACGACGAAGCGATTGAAGACTGCAACAGTGTGTTAAAAATATGTCCTGACGTTTCCATAACATTGTTTCGCAGATTTTTGGCATTAATAGAGTTAGAGAGGTACGAGGAGGCATTCGAGAAG
>NW_020219210.1:0-1108 GCF_003070985.1 Temnothorax curvispinosus | reverse complement strand
AAAGAGAAAGGTAATAAATAAAAGTTATAATAAAGAAATATGGAAATAAATAAATTGTGAGAAAAATAAAAACATAAAAAACCCAGCAAACGAAAAAAGATTGAAAAGAATTAAAACGGGATTGCCAGGAATTCAATTAAGGACTTTCCGAATTCCATTCTGTCCAAAAAAGGGATTGAAATAGTTTCAATATCATGGAATTCCTTATTTTGGAAAGAATTTGTATTTTTTGAATCCTATCCAATTCCGACACAAAAATATTATACCACTGAATTCCAAGTTAGGGATTGGAAAGTTTCGTGATGAATTCCATTGAATACCATTGATTCCGTTAACGAAATGAATACCACTGAATGCCAGGTTAGGGACTGGAAAGTTTCGTGATGAATTCCATTGAATACCATTGATTCCGTTAACGAAATGAATACCATTGAACGCCAAATTAGGAATTAGAAATTTCCATATTGAATTCCATTGAATTCCGTCTATTCTGACAATAAAATGAATACCATTGAATGCCAGGATAGGGATTGAAAGGTGTCCGTGTTGAACTCTGTGGCGGTACGCGCCAACAATAGTACACGCCCGCGCGGTATCTGCATTACCGGCAATTCGCGTCGATGCCGCTAGGCGTCGCATCGCCGGGGCATCTTCTCGAGTTCAAAGTTTCGTCTCGACCGCTATGTAAAGGGACCCCCTACGGTGCCTGACAGATTTTATAAATCTCATTTTCGGGCCAATTGCCCGTCGGCAGTAGTGCGTGTAATGCCCTTAGGCATACACAAAAGCTCACCGACGAACAACGGCGCTTGGTCGCCCAACGGAGGCGCGAGACGTTTCCTAAACCATCTAATGCCATGCAATTCCATAACCTTTACGGATTCCATAGGATTGAATGGATTTTAAAATTTCTTTTTTGGATTCCATGGGATTGGACCATCTCATTTCGAATCCCATTTAATTTCATCTAATTCCGCCAAAAAAGGGATTCAAAGGTATTAAAAAATTTTAATATCTTTTAATCCTTTTGCGTTTGCTGGGAAGTGAAATGAATAAGGCAAGTCGAAATAAATAAAATGTAAAATAAATAACTATAGATAACCATAGA
>NW_020219209.1:0-7752 GCF_003070985.1 Temnothorax curvispinosus | reverse complement strand
AAATTTTTACATACATGCATCAGTGTCCTTGTTGCATCTCCTTTAAGTGATTGCTTGTGCCCAGAAAATTTGTGCCATTATCCGATTGGATCACTTGAGCTCTGCCACGGCGTGCGAAAAACCATTTTAGACAGGCTATAAAAGCCTCGGTGGTCAGATCGCTAACAATTTCCAGATGAACAGCCTTGACAGCCAAGCACACAAACACGGCGACGTAAATCTTAATTTTATTACGGTTACGATGCTTTTTCTCCTTAATAAAGAATGGGCCGCAGAAATCAATACCAACACTTTCAAAAGGTCTCGAGCCTGCAAATCTAACCCTAGGCAAATCGCCCATTTGATACTCAGGAGTCAAGGGGCGCCAACGAGAACACACTACACATTTTCGGATTATTCCTTTGACGCGGTTTTTTCCGTTTACCAGCCAATAATTTTCTCTAATTGCATACAAGGTCGCCTGACTTCTGGCATGACAAAGTTTGATATGAGTCTCGCGAATTATCAACTCGAAAACGTGATTGTTAGCTGGCAATAAGATAGGATGTTTCTGAGCAAAAGTCAGATCCGCGTGTCTCAATCGACCCCCGACTCGGAGTACCCCATCGACATCCAAAAACGGGCTAACAGACAATATCCTATTTTTCTTGTCTAACAGACGCTTCTCACGCAAACTACGCAGCTCGCTCTCGAAGGCTGAGAGTTGGACTAATCTCATAATACGCATCTCGGCGTCACCCAAATCCCCGACGCTGAGATCCCCCGAGGCGACCTCCAAGGAGCGACACTTAGAAGCAAATCGTATACAGCGCGCTATGACCCTTTTCATCTTAGCAAAGGATGAAAACCTTAGAAACAGATCCGTATCGACACCGTGAACGTTTGACAGGACAACAATTGAGCGCTGTTCCGGAATTTCAATACTAGGTATTAAATTCAGCGGCCAAGCAGCTTCATCCTTGGATAGCCAACACGGTCCACTTTTCTAAATGGGGTTGTTGACAAATTCGCGGGAAAACTGTCCTCTTGACAACGCATCTGCGGGATTGTCCTGAGACGGCACGTGTCTCCACTTTCCATGCTGCGTGTTCTCCTGAATGTGCGAAACTCGGTTCGCAACAAAGGTCTTCAATTTGTGTGGTGAAGTTTGGATCCAATGGAGCGCGATCGTAGAGTCCGACCAAAAGAACTCTTCATCTATCTCAATTCTAAGTGACTTGATAGTGGCTCCGCGCAATTTACCAAGGAGATCCGCCGCGCTCAATTCAAGCCGCGGTAAAGTTACTTTCTTGATTGGCGCTACCCGCGTTTTGGAAAAAATCAACCGAACAATGTGGATCCCCGAAGAAGTAGTAGATCTCAGATATAGCACTGCTCCATAAGCCCTTTCGCTTGCATCGCAGAAACCATGTAACTGGACATTGATTACATTCTCTGTTGTGACTTGACGAGGAACGATGAAGTTATTTAGGAGCTCGACTTGCTCCCTGTATTTGCTCCAGGAGGTAGCGATGTCCACAGGAACGGATTCATCCCAATCCAGCTTATCCTCCCACAGCCGCTGCAGCATAATCTTCACCTTCACGATAACAGGACCAACCAGTCCAAGTGGATCGAAGAGTGAGGCAACCTGGGAAAGCATGGTTCTCTTCGTCATTCGCTGGTGCTCGGTAAACGATTTTACGACGTGAATTAAATGGTCTTCACGGGGATGCCAGGGAATACCGAGGGTCTTCTGAGTTTCAGACTCGCTCAAACAAATGTGAAGGTCCAAGGATTGATCCAGTAGTGGCTCCAAAAGACTTGGTTCGTTTGAACACCATTTGCGCAGATGGAAGCCACCACAAGCCAGCAACCCGATAAGCTCATCACGCAATTCTCGAGCCTGGTCCAGTTTCGATGCACCGGTGAAAGCATCGTCCATGTAGAAGTCTTCAAGAAGAACCCTGCAAGCCAGGGGAAAACGCCTTCGCTCGTCCTCAGACAACTGCAGCAACGATCGAACGACGAGAAATGAAGCCGGCACGGTACCATAAGTTGCCGTGTTCAAAATGTATATTTTGATCGGATCCTCTGTACTTCTACGCCATACAATCATTTGATATTTGCCGTCCTCGGGGTGTACCTTAACCTGCCTATACATTTTCTCAATGTCGGCACTCAGTACATATCGGTGGGTTCGAAATCTCGATGGTAACGATGGAGTGACGATGGAGAACAAGTCCTCCTGCAGGGTCGGACCAGCGAGAAGTACATCGTTGAGCGAAACGCCAGTACTGCTCTTTGATGAAGCGTTGAAAACAACTCGCAATTTTGTTGTATGGCTGTCACGCTTGAAGACGGGGTGATGTGGAATAAAATGTCCTTCTTCGGCCACATCGGAGACAGGGATCTCAGTCATGTGACTAAGCCTCTCATACTCGTCAAGGAAATCCGACATTTGGTTCACGCACTCGGTCGAGCGGCCGGTGGTGCGAAGCTACCATCCGTGGGATTATGCCTGAACGCCTCTAAGGCCGTATCCTCTCTAGTAAAAGGTGGCAATGATATCTCTAGAAGTCTCGTGAGTCGAAAGGCTCAAAACAATGTGACACACTTACTAGGCGGCCGGTCCCCTCGCGGGCCGGTCGTCGCACGAGCCCGGTTTGCCGTACGGCGCCTCTGCCCGTCGTCGGGATCTCACCGCTTACGACGGTACGGCGTCCAACGGTCGAACATGAGTTTCGCGAGTTCGATGTCGAGACTCGGAATCGTCTGTAGACGACTTAGATTCCCGTGCCAATCTCCTTTCCAGTGAATACAGCCTTTTTTTTTGCTGTTTGATAAGAGTCGCCCAGTTCGCGTTTTCTACTGTTAAACGGAAGCTTAACTATATAACGGCCACTCTCATCCCTCGAGTGCGTCTGAGAAAAGTGTTGTTTGCACGCCCTCTCATCATCGGACAAACGCCTAACGCTCGAGACCTCCTCAATTTCCCAGAATTTAGCGACCTGGGCATCCAGCGAGTCTACCACTAAATTACATGCTATTCGATTTGACGCAGGCCCCCTATCGTGTATAGCTCCCGACGCTATCCAACCAAGACGCGTTTTTTGTAATATCAGCGCATTGCCTAATTTGATCTGACCCACGCATAACAATTGGTAAAATAGTTCCGCTCTTATAAGAGCGTCAATCTTTGAAGGAGTGCGGGATCTGCCAAGGTGATATTTCGGGGAAGATTTAAATCGCAACGGTTAATCGTCTGTGCAGGAAGTGTCTCTGTAATTCGAGGGACCACCAAGAATAACAACTCCGCAGCAAAACGTCCATCCCTTGACTGAAGAGTCGTTGCGATAGAATGCTTAATATGCGTTAAGCTTTGATTAAAACCCGACACCGGAATATTAACTTCTCTCTTAGTGAGATTCAGAATACCGCTTAATTTCTCAGTAACAAAGTTAGACTGAGACCCGTTATCCAACAAGACTCTACATTTGACAGGCTCTCCGCGGTCATTGAGCATACGCACGGATGCCGTGGCCAAAAGAACTCTCGAAGCGACGACCGCTTGGAGACTTGCGATTGGATTGGCGTTTGCCGCATTAGAGCTACCAGATCCTCGATCAAATGAATCACCTTCAGAGTGAAGAAGGGTATGATGCTTACGTTTGCACTTTCTACACGTACCGTATTTACATTCGTCAACCAAATGATTTGGTCTTAAACAATTGTAGCAGAGCCCCATGGATTTCACCTTGGCAAATCTCGCTTCGCGAGTCATCCTACGAAACTGTTCGCATTGAAATATGTTATGGTTCTGTTTACAAATGGTACACTCGGATTTAGGGTAAACGGTCACAAGGGTCGGCATCGCCGTTTGCTTCGTATTACCTCGCATATTGCTCGATCGCAATTGATTTCTCGCCGCGTTATTCAACTGACTCGAATAAACCGAGATTTCCTGACTTACGTTTTCCAAAACATGACAGCGATTTTTTAAAAATTTCCAAAAATCATCAATATAGACGGCATATCGGTTCCATCAAGAGAACGCTCCCATTCTTGATGAGAATTTTGATCGAATTTTGATGTCAATAAATGAAAAAGCAATGCGTCCCACGATTCGGTCGGTTGACCAAGAGCATGAAGTGCTCGCGTGTGTCTTAAAGCGGCATCGACTAACGATCTCAATTGTGTTGAAGATTCCTTAGATATTACCGGAAGATCAAACAGCGCGCGAATATGGCTCTGTATTATTATTCTTCTATTATTATCGTACCGTTCCACTACGAGAGCCCATGCTACTTCGTAATTTTGTGATGAGGTTTCTAGAGATTGAATTACCTGAGCGGCTTCGTCTATCAACGATGATTTTAAATATTGTAGTTTCTGAACAGGAGAAAGGTTCTCGTTACCATGTACGATCGATTTGAAATTATCATAAAAACCCATCCATGCCTCGTAATTACCACTAAAAGTAGA
Organism: Temnothorax curvispinosus; assembly: GCF_003070985.1. Lineage (NCBI taxonomy): Eukaryota > Metazoa > Arthropoda > Insecta > Hymenoptera > Formicidae > Temnothorax > Temnothorax curvispinosus. Next base: position 3,288 of record NW_020219209.1, on the reverse strand, counting down.
CAAGTTAATTGTAGGGAGCTTTATATTCGCTTTCACGTTTTGTACAGGAAGCTGGTTTTGAATTATTACATTATCGTTACCCGCGGTGGGCCTGACAGACGCAAGTCGACGCTGGGCACGCGCCGCCAGTTCAAAATATGCTTCCTCAAAATACGTTCTTTCGTTGTCATCTAATTGTGTGCCTGTAACGGTATCATTTAAATCAATACTAGTCTGTACCTCGTCAAAGCTATCCCACGTAGTTTTAAATTTTTCTAAACGCTCAATCAATTGCTGTTCATCCGGACGCTCAGACCATTTTTCTAAATAACTCCTGAATCGAGTCAGTTGCCCCTTTATTGCCGCACGTCTCTGTACAAGCGCACGCATCTCCTCGGTCATCGTGTCAGTAATTAAAATTGACAAATATGAAAAAAGAAAAGCGAACTTTCGGTTAACACGCAAATACAAGATACGCTTTGAAATGATATAAATACGCAAATATAAATACAGTTGAATTTCGATATGATTTCGACGTTGTCTTCTATGTTCGTTGTCTTGTTATAGTGGTGTCTCTCTCTCGCTCTCGTGAGCCGCAAGCCTTGTCCTCTACAGTATGCCTCGTGTATGCCTCGTGATCAAGTTTGTGTGTCGTTGTCTCTCTCTCTCGTATATTTCGGCGGTCGACTCGTCCCAACGGATATGATTAAAAACGAGCGCTGCCGAATTGACAATTTTCGATTAAATATCTTAATTTTTGTGTGATCTCACCCTTGAGCAAGCCTGGATAGATATCATTCGAATCGCCATGGATTTTCCGGAAGGATCCGGCTCGAAGGACCAGAAATGTTGGGACGGATGCGCCGTACGTCTTATGCGCGCACGACAGTCGTCCCTGTAGTGGCAAAGTTTTTACGCTCTGGACCACTTATTTTTTCTTATATACTTTAATGATAGGTAGAAGTAGCCAATACGTTTTGATTATATTAACACCGCTCTATAGTTTATTTCGATTATCACGAGGAATATATGTGCGGCGCGTGCGGCCATGTTACAATGACGATACCGTCTGTGTCGAATTCTGTATAAAGACTACTACAAAATGTGGCCTGTGTGCGACCATGGTACAACGACGACTGCCCCGAACGTCTGTCGAGTTCGCTCCGATTCGAGTCAGGAAGATAGCATAGAAAGGGGGGAAACGATGGCGCAGGGCCGTACAATATCACGCGAAATCCCGACACCTTTCTTCTTAAAGATCTCTTCGGTATCACCTTCCTGCGGTCAATATATAGCGGCAAAATTGTACACCACATAGTTGAATATAAAATGTTCCTGCGTGAGAAAACGAGAGAAAAGGACATTTATAATAGGTAATGACACGCGATACGAACCACACAATAGTGTAAATTCGAGATTGGAGAAAGAAAGAGGGGGTAAAGGAGAAGAGATTCTTACAATTAAAGGCACTCTGTAGCAACTCGTATTATCTAGCACAAGAGGACCTCTTGTGCTAGACAATTATGCCTCAACAGTGTTTGACAATGAGAATTATTACATTTTGAAGACGCGAGATTGTACATCCAAATTAACAAAAGTAAAGTACAATATAAACATACTTCGGAGAAATCTTTATTACGCGATAGTGCCTGTCACAACGTGCATCACTTTCTCGTTCTCTTAACTTTTACAAGACAGCATATATACGTACGTGTGCGATTTTGGATACTCCTTCCTTCTTAAAGATCTCCTCGGCATCAGCTCCCTGCCGTCAATATATATTTCACTATCACTATCTATCACGCGGCGATGGTCACGACTGTCACTATCTATCTATTTCTAGGTTATCGCTGTATTCCAGCATAGATCGGTCTTTTTTAACAGCTTCATGCGTCTGTGATTGAGAAAGAAATCTGATAAGCTCTGTATATTCAGCGCAGGAATGAAGCAGCTTGATCAATACACTGAAAACAAACGTAATAAAATAGAAATAAAAAATTAAAATAAACAATATCACGTTATTGTTTCTCATCTAAAATCGTACCATATAATGGTGGTATGATTAGAATTGTCAATAATTTTCACCATGATGTTATTGATCACTCTGTAATACGCTGCAGCCTGATGCAAATGCTCCTACCTGTTTTGGGCTAACAAACTTATCATCTGATCTACTAATTCCTTCAAATGCATGAAAGGAACATTCTTCCCAAGAAATCCACTGGAATTCACAGTCATAAAACTGGAAAAAAAATTGTAAATAAAAAAAGTTCAAGATTTTTTTAAATCGCTAATTAAAATTTTTTATGCAAGCCTAATTTAAACCTTGTATTAAAATTTCTTATCATATGCTTTGTCAAAAATTAAATTTCAGTTCTTGTTTCCTTTAATGTATATTAAATCGTTTATTGAAATATGCAATCTATGAATTAATGACATGTTTCTTTCTAAATTGCACCACAAGTATAACCAGAAATGTGTTTCTAAAGCCCCTGGACACATCCGCGTTTTCTTGACGTAACGGATACGTTTGCAATAGCTTTAATTGCATATTTATCGATCCGATAAATTTATCCTCCTTGGATTGCAAGGTAACTGCTTGGTGAGATTTTAATAACTGTAATATAAAAAAATACTAATAGATATTTATACATATATTACGTAGGAATACAGAAAAATTTTGCGATTTTTAAAAAGCTTATTTTTTTAAATGTAACATTGATTTCTTCCGTAAACCAAAAAAATAAAATAAATGCGTAGAAAGTGCTAATTTTAATTGCATTCCCGTGCCAAAGATATGATTTTGAGAAAATAATTACGATGTTCAAAAGCTATACAGAATATTTTTCGAAAATTTCGAATACTTTTAACACATTCGAACGTCAAGAGAAAAATACAAACGTTTTCTATTACATTCATGGACTGTATCGCAGTGGGTAAATCCATACTGGCCATGGACAAGATGTTACGCTCAAGTGTGTCATCTTTACTGCTAGCAGTAGATACAGGTGATACAACGGTCGATGATTTCGATACTAATAATTTCGGCGGCGAAATCGGTATCATTCTGAAAAGTTTAACGAAAAATTATAAATTTGATTGATAAATCGCCTTAATAATAAACAATATTAAAGATCAAATAAAATGATAAATTATTTAAATATAATTAATAATCTATGATTTCACTATTAAGCTTAACTTACTGTGTTTTGGGCGGGTTCAACACATTAGCTGGGGGTTCGTTCAAATCTGATAAGCTGGGTTCCACTAATATCGGATTGCGATATTTCACTGGGGCACTCAGTTCGA
>NW_020219208.1:0-2068 GCF_003070985.1 Temnothorax curvispinosus | reverse complement strand
GAGAGAGGGAGAGAGGGAGAGAGGGAGAGAGGGAGAGAGGGAGAGAGAGAGGGAGAAAGGGAAAGAGAGGGAGAGGGGGGGAGAGGGGGAAAGGGAAAAGGGGGAGAGAGGAAGAGGGGGAAAGAGGGAAAGGGGGAGAGAAGGAAAGAGGGAGGGAGGGAGAGAGAAAGATAGATAGATAGATATGATTTATTATGCCCAAGAAAAACAAAAGGGCAAAGATTAACAATACAAAAATAGAGAACAAATATGCGTGCACTCTCTTTCACAAAATAGTTAAGAGTAGAGCAAAACTTAACAGCTTATCACAACAGTATACACTGTATAAAAAAGAATTAACGCAGCTTAAAATAGGAAAAATGTAAGTAGAGTAAACTAACTAATACTAAGAATAAGACGCAACGCAACTTACAAGCTAATAACAGGGAAAACCACCGTCATAGACCACGCACAGCAATGAACATCATGCAACTTCACGCGCCAACAGATATGCTCTGAGAAGACCTTTGAAGGAGAACAATTGAGGAGACAATTGAAGAAGCAGACGTAATATTACTGGGAAGGGAATGCCAAAAGTATATTGATGAAAGATGAAAGGAGTTTCTATAAGTGGTAATTTTGTGAGAAGGAATATGAAAGGTTTGGGATGCAGCAAGACGGCGGTCAGATCTCCTCAACAGCGGATCAAGCAAAGCAAAATTGTCACGCAGATACGTAGGAGAGCGCATGTAAAGCAAACGAAACATTTGACAGCCAAGAAAGTATAACCTCCTGTTTTCAACTGTAAGCCACCCCAATTGTCGCCTGAACGGGGTAATATGCTCGTCACGCTTAAGATCAAATATAAAGCGAATGCAACAGTTTACAAGTCTCTGTAATACAGTGTTCAATTCTCCAGTCAAACCATGATAGACTAGGCAGCAGTAGTCAATGTGCGGCATAATTAAAGCTAATACCAGCCTTATCCTTAACCTTGTGGACAAGGAGTTTTTGTTAAACTTAAGCTTATACAAAGAGTAATGCACTTTTTGAGAGACATGCAATATATGTTTTTTCCAAGAAAGGTTATTCGTAAAAATTACACCCAAATTCCTAGCTTCATTGACAAAGGGTAAAGGCGTATGGTTTACAATAATAGGAGGTAGACAATGGAGGTCAATATCATTGACATAAGCCTGACTACCAAATATAAGTACCTTTGATTTTGCAGGATTGAGTTTAAGACCATTTAACGTAGCATAATCAAAAATGGCGTTCGCATCCTTTGAAATCAACTCAAGACCATGAAGAATGTCGGCACGTGTACATTGTAGATATATTTGTACATCATCCGCGAATAACATATGATAAACAAAAGACAGGAATCCACCTATATCATTGATGTAAAGAGCAAATAAAAGTGGGCCAAGTACAGAGCCCTGAAGGACGCCAGTCGACGTGAAAAGCCACTCAGAAAAATTACCCTCATCGTCGAATACAGCTTGAAAGCGGCCAGTAAGGTAAGAAAAAATCCACGCGAGAACCCCATCAGAAAAACCAATTTCTTTCAATTTGATAAGCAAGCGAAGATGTGGGACCGTATCAAACGCTTTACTGAAGTCAAATAGAATCATGATTGTAATGAGTCTTTTATCGATTCCCATTCTAATATCATCACAGACACGTAATAGAGCAGATTGCGTATTGAAACCAGAACGATATGCAGACTGTCTCGGATTAAGCAGGTTGTGTTCATTCAAATAGTCGGTGATTTGTGAGGCAACCATGCGTTCAAGAATTTTTGACATTTCAGGAAGGTTAGCAATGGGTCGCGTATCAGACGGTGACAGTGGAGTGCGAATCTTTGAGAGAGGGCGAATCAACGCACGTTTCCATGATGAGGGAAATACGGAAGCTTCAAGTGAGCGATTGAAAAGAGGAATAAGCCACTGAGAAATAACAGGCCAAGCAATGCGAAGAACATAAAGCGGGATGCCATCATAGCCAGACGCATAAGAGTGAAGAGGTCCATTAAAGATGAACTTGTAAACAGAGTCTGGCTGTATAGTAGAGAAAACAAAATCAAGAC
>NW_020219207.1:0-3701 GCF_003070985.1 Temnothorax curvispinosus | reverse complement strand
GGCTCGTTGCCCTTAATCCATGGGTTTCGCGTAATTTCGCCGGTGATCGTCTCTACGTTGTCGGCGCCATCTTGAGAATGCTCGCCTTCCTCCGTGGTGATCCGCATGCAGAGTCTGGTCCAGTGTTACCAGATGATTCTCGTGACGACCCCCTGAACATATTTTGTTTTCCCCTAAAAATTCCCTAACAACTTCTACCAATTTCATACGTAGACATTATCGATGAATGGCGTTCAAAATGCGACATCTTCTGGTTTGTCTCTTGTACTATCTACCGCGTTCAACATTACTTTTTTCCACCAAAGGTTATATTCAAGAGGAATTACCAAAATATATAATTGCGAACAAAAATTTATCATTTTCAGTTTTTTAAATAAATAATTCAAGTTCTCAAGCGATTATTTTAAGTGCAAAAAATTGCAGAATGCCAAAAACTCAAAGCACGAAAAAGTATTTACAAAAATACATAAAAAGTTGGGAGTTAGAATTAACCTTCAAAGGTAAATCTAACCTAATCTAATTAGACAAATAATTTACACAGAATAAAGTATAATATGTAAAGTATAATATATAATATAAATGTACGCACTTGAGAAGGACCGGAATCTCAGTTGAAACGCGTTGTGCTTGTTAAATAAATATTAGCCAGTTTGGTCGCAGCAAAAGATTTTTGTTAATTAAAGTATAATATTTTGAATTCGCTGTATTTTTGGTTATATTATAAGGCCTGTTCTTTTCAGCTGAATTTCTTGCACGGTTTATCTTTTCTCTTTTTCTTTCCAACATGAAAAGAAAAAAAGGAAAGATGAACCGTGTAGAAGTTCAGCTGAAAAAAACAGGCCTATTGTTTCCTGAATGCTAATGTCTAATTGTATTGTAAGTCGCCTGTGTTTTTTTAACTGCATAGATTGGTTAAAACCATCTCCTAATGGAGATTCTTGCAAAGCGTTTTGTGCTTTTTGCAATACGATTCTGGCTGCGCACAAAAAGGGATTGATAGAACATGCTGCGTCGAAGAAACATGAGCAAAACCTGAAAAATAGAAACAGCGTTGCACATATACCGCCGATTGACAAGTTTGCGAAGATGACTCTGTCACAAAAACGAAAAATAGCAGAATTGAAAATTGCTGCTTATGTGGCACAGCATTCTTCCATTAAAGCCGTTGACCATCTCACTCTCGTGATTAAGGATCTTGACAAGGATTCTGAAGTTTTGCAAGACGTAAAGCTGCACCGAACGAAATGCACAGCTTTGATAAAAAATATTTTATCACCATGTATCGTGCAAGAGCTTCTCGAGGACCTCGGAAAAGCACACTATTCGTTGATTATCGACGAGTGTACAACAATCGACACGAAGAAGATCCAGTAATTATGCATAATAGCGACGTCCTCTCCAATGACCTTGACCTTGACATATGTTGTGAAGGTCACCCTACTGAGTGACCTTCAAAAGGTTTTAGCCGTCGGTCATTGTTTATTAAAAAGTTATAAACAAAAAAAGTTTGAAAAATATAGCAGCTATTTTGAGTTTTGGAAGGCATAAACGACTAATATAAACGTCTTTTTTTTTAAAGCAGAGAATACTTTATTTCGCGAGAAAGTCGCTGCTTTACCAAAACACAACATTTAAAGCAGTAAATTGTTGATAAATTGAAGTCTTTTTGTTAAAGCAGAGAATACTTTATTTTGCGAAAAAGTCGCTGTTTTACCAAAACACAACATTTAAAGCAGTAAATTGTTGATAAATTGAAGTCTTTTTGTTAAAGCAGAGAATACTTCATTTTGCGAAAAAGTCGCTGCTTTACCAAAACACAACATTTAAAGCAGTAAATCGTTGATCACTAACTTACATAGGTTAGTTGACGCGCTTTAAAAGTATTTAAGTGTTTAAAGCGCGTCAACTAACCTATATATGCACCTATATATGCTATATTTTCCAAACTTTTTTGTTAATAATTTTTTAACGAATAGCGAGCGGCGGCTAAAACCTTCTGAAGGTCACTCGGGGTCATGACCTTGACAACATATATCAAGGTCATTGAAATTTCAATTCACTGCATTAACAAAAAGACTTCAATTTATCAACAATTTACTGCTTTAAATGTTGTATTTTGGTAAAGCAGCTACTTTCTCGCGAAATAAAGTATTCTCTGCTTTAAAAAAAAAACGTTTATATTAGTCGTTTATGCCTTCCAAAACTCAAAATAACTGCTATATTTTTCAAACTTTTTTGTTTATAACTTTTTAATAAACAATGACCGACGGCTAAAACCTTTTGAAGGTCACTCAGTACCTCAGTACTCAGGGTGACCTTCACAACATATGTCAAGGTCAAGGTCATCGGAGAGGACGTCGCGTCGCTATTACGCATAATTACCGAAGATCCTGTGCCACATGATCCGATATTTCAGTAGATCGAAGAAAAAGATTGTGACGATTTTTTATCGTTTGGTTGAGATGACAGCAGGGACTTCCGATGCTATTGCCACAGCAATCTTGCAGCAACTGAAAAATGATAATTTAGAAATAAAAAAGCTCATAGGTCTAGGGGTTGATGGAGCCAGCGTGAATGTAGGTATGCATATTGATGTACAAGGTAAGGCATTTAAAGCAGGCCACTTGAATAACTCGCCCTGCTTTTGGCGATAGAAAAAAATACATTAGACCAATTTTGCTTGGTTTTTCACGGGAAATATAATCTGAGGTCAATAGTTTTTTTGTAGATGGAGATGTGTAGGAGAAGGTCAACTTCGTTTATTAAATTAAAATTTTATAACAAAAAGTCTAAAATTAAAATATGAATATTTACAAAATTATTTACAGTGTGTTTTATTTCGCGAACGAAAGAAATCGCGCAGACAAAGGCACGAGCAAAATGCAGCTTTTCGCGAACCACGAAAAAATTATCGTGGGGAAAGGCTCGCGGAAAAGGCAGCTCAACAAGCTCAATTATTGCGAGCAGCGAAATAAAGGCTCGAAGTCGACCGACAGAATATACCGAGCACGGAATCGTACACCCTCAAACACGGAATCGTAATTTAGATTCGCTCACTATCGACTCGGTGTACTGCTATCGAATGCGAATCCACGCGCGGAGGTCAGGGGCTTTTACCGCGAACTCCGGACCCCCGGCCCCGGCAACGAACTGAAAAATCGGCGGAGCCAATCGGTTTGCCGACATCCCCAGAAAGCGGTTGATTTGAAAAATGTCAAACAATTCAGCACATGTCGGAGTTGACAACCGATCAGCTGTTTTCGCCGAATTTAAAGTATTTAAAGTATTTCTTACAGAATTATGTAAAATACATCGATTGTATTGTTACGTCCAACCCCGGGATAGGATATGAAAATCTGGGAAGCAAGGAAAAGGCTAGCCAGAGGGGTCGGGGGAAGGGAGGACGCAGCTAGATACTTACAAATGTCGCTCGCAGGTACGCGCTCGGAGACGCGTGGCGCGAGCCGAACGCACTTTTATGACTCAGAAAGGGTCAACGTCTGTAAGGACGTTAGGACGCCTTTCGTGAGCAGTGCGATCGTCGGTCCTTTTTCGAGTCAGAGAATTTAATCCCTTTAACTCAGGATCGGACCTCGTGCAATTTCGAGAGGTAGATGGTAGTGGGTCTTAAGTTATGAATGAATGCAAATTGAAATTAATATTTAACATAAGATGAACATTTATTACAATAATATAAGCTA
>NW_020219206.1:0-3002 GCF_003070985.1 Temnothorax curvispinosus | reverse complement strand
TTCCCTTCTTTCTTGTAATACATACTTTAGACATTGTTTAAATATAGACACAACGGGCAGGCACGCGTCTTGAAAATTTTCTGAACGGTAGCTCACTCAATAACGACGTTAGTCACGGCGCACCTTGTATTTCCGTCGTCGCGGTGCACCTATTTGCATTTGCATCACGTTTTCCGCCGAGTTCGCCTTCCTGCTGCAGCGCAGCTGCATTATGCCCCGTGTAATCGAGCACCGAATTAATTATTTCCATCAGGATGAATTAAAGCAAACGCATAAAAATTAAATATACATTTGCAGTTTATAAATTTAGATACATGTCTCATATTTATTGTTCGCGACATGCAAATGCATATACGAAACAGAATAAATTTCTCTACGTCGCATTGCGGACTATATTTGACACAATTCGAATAAGGTGAAGAGCGCGGAGAAAGTATCGCGGATGCATTTCGCGCGAGACAATGGTGCGCGGTCAACGTTGTAATCTCGCGCCGTCCTTTAAGTAGATATGCAAATGCAGTGACACTGCTTGGGGATTACTCCGCCACGGACGGTGATAAGCATGTGTGCAAACACCGCGACACTACACTAAAGGGTAGATAGAGGCGGATCGGTCGATCTCAGTTACGGATTATGCTTTTTCTAGATAAGACAAGAGCGAAGAGAGAGATAAGATTACCTCGCGGTTGAATAACTTCCGAAACTATAGGCTTCTCGTTCGTCACGCGTATACGTGCGTTGAGACGCGTCGATATAAAAAAAGTAATTATCCGATATACTACAGAAACCGTCAATCGCACGAGAAAAAATAATCTCTCCGCGTCACACACCTAAATTTAAACGCGAGTACGTACACGTACGGAGTTAGATGTTACGATAATATTGTTCGATGGCAGAAAGAGCGGATCGCTCGGAAAATAATCTATAGACGCCCCCTCAGAAAATTTACCCGTCCCCCAAGGATAAAATAAAACGCATGTTGAGTCGATCGCAAACCGGTGTTGTACATACACCCACACGCACCCACGCGCGTACACAAGAATGCGCGTTGTGTACAGGTAGAAACCAAAGGTAGAAATTAAACATCCGGAGCTCGTTGCAGTCGGACGATAAAGCCGCAGAACGATAAACAGGCGCGCCGCTTTAAGCTCACTTCAGAAAGACGTATATGCAATTCACGACAGAATTGTGGACAAAATTCTGTAAATTTCATTATGTCGCGTAAGGTAGAAATTGCGAATTAAAAATTGCAACATTGCAGCGTGCTTTATTTCTTCAAATGAACAGAAAGCGCGTACTAAGAAACGCGTACAGTGAACTGACCTGAAAAGATTCTTATATATGCGGAATTACGTGATTCGTGATGTCGAGGTAAAAATCGTCCCGTGCCATTCAGCAATGCGCGAAGAATTTCTTTCTGTCAAAAGTTTCCGGTTGGATGTTAGAAGGGCGTGCACTCGATTAGTAAAACACAATAAACTGAAGTGCAGTCAATGATACGAATAATTCGAAAAATGGTATCAACTGTAATCTTTCATGGTGACAGATGTAATACTGACGAAGAGCATAGTAGAAAGCCTCAGTGACTCTTGATAATTACAATTACAGCTTGTAGTATAGTTTTATTTCGAATTGTAATGCAATTTTGCGTATTGTAGCATGAGTGTACTTACAAATGTAACATAATAACATTAAATTGATTACATTAGAATAACTTTGACAGAAATCATAACATCATTAATCTTCTTTACTATATAGATAATCTTAATCCAGTACTAACTGCATTGACAATTGTAATCATTTTAACGGTTTCCGCATGCTCAAGTGCCTTAACGAGCATGATGTACTCGAAACGATTTAACGGCTTGGCGAATTACTAATTAGTTTTCGAGTGCCGCGTACTAACGTGTTTTGAAGTGGCAAAGTCAAATTCGAAGGAAATGCAGGTAAGTGACTTGAGTGAAGTTAAAAGTTTCAAGGAGCCAGCGAAAGGAGGTGCCGACAAGAGAGGCCCTTCATATAACGATGGAAATCGGGCTCAATTTGTTCTTTTTCTTTCTTTCACCGTGCACTTTCTCCCTTCGATCCGTCGACTCGAAGCTTCACATTCGTTGCGGGTGCATGGAACACATTCGTTCGACACGTCGCCGGTTTTTCGTGAATAACAATCACGCAACGGCACCGCTACCAAATACGGAGTCGTTCACTTTTCACGTTTCGGTCCGCCCACGAAAGTCATAAAGTCGACAGAGGATGAGAAGAAAAAGGCAGCTTTCCATCGTTAATGTGATAAAACTTTGTGAAGATTTTTAATTTCTCAGTATTTTTATTTTATTAATATTAAAGTTAATACATTTCTATTTTACTGGTCGTATAGAATATATATACACATACATGTGAAAAATGTAGATGTATTTTAAGCTGAGAACGTTTAAGAGAGGAAAACGTTCGCACGATTTTCCGTGATAATTTTTGCGCCAAGTTTTAAGTGAAATTCTTAAGCTGCAGTATGGCGTCGAAGTGAAATTACAAAGTTTGTCCCCTAAGATGGCTTTTGACGCATCGAAATTAGTTTCGCCAATAGGAGCTCGGGTACGCTTTGAACTCGACAAGCAGCTATATCCATGATATTCGATCGCAGTGTAATTCCGAGTGACGAGCATTTATTAAACAAGTGCATTTGAAAGGAATGCTCCACTTACGTATATTACATAAAACTCGCGTATGACATCACACTTCCTTTCGTCATATCGCGTTATCTAAAAACCCTAATAAGTACATGAAAATTCCCTGGAATTAAATAAAATTGTCTTGAAAGTAACCAAAGATGTCCTGATTTTTGGCATTGCCAAATTTAGGAAGAATTCGCGCAGCAAAGGGGATATTGTTTTACATTACAACTTACGTAAGCGTGAAACGATTTCACAGACCGATTTACCGGAACATTGCACGTGCGATTTCAAACGCGAATTACTGAGTGGGCAGTCGAGTGCCATTCCATA
>NW_020219205.1:0-10561 GCF_003070985.1 Temnothorax curvispinosus | reverse complement strand
CAATCTTCAATTACTTTAATATGTGAGATAATTTTTCGTTTTTTTTTCGTTTTTAAGACTAATAATAAACCAACAAACGCTAAAATTAGACCAACAATCATCAGCAAACGATTACGCATCGATTATTAGGCTTTTTTGAAATTAAAAATAAAATTTTTCCGGCTAACTTAATGCTAATTTTTCTTTTTAAATTTAAAAAAAAATTAAGAACCAACAAACGTTATAATTAGGCCAACAATCACCAACAAACGACCAACAAACGATAAAAAAATATGAAAATTAATAAAGTCAAAGTTGACCGGCTAAGTTACCAGAGCTCCTCATGTACGAGATGAGGGCAGCGACTTGGCAACGCCAAACAGTTTGTGCGGTTGGTACACTTGTTTGTCTTTGCGCTCACTCACACCTAACGTGCACCTAACTTTACGCCGACGATCCCAGCGTGCGGCGTTGCCACGTCGCCACGCTCGAGTTGTGAAAATCAGCGCTTGAGCACCGGAAACCAAACTTTAATTATTAATTTAAAAAAAACTGTACGGTGGATCGTGTTCACCTTCAACTATAGGCTTTTTCACAGTGTCCTCTTTCTATCGATATATATTGTTCGGACATTTTTGGCAAAAGATTTTTCGGAAACTCGTGTTATTCATAAGAAAATATCTCTTTTCCTATTAGACCAATGTTAAAATCACCTAATTTTGAAATTAAATATCTTGAGAACGGGACGGTGAATTATCTTCCTTCTGGGCTTAATCGATTCAGGAGAGTTCCTTCTTTCGATATAAAAAATAAAACCTATCACTTTTGGCAAAAGTCGTTTATCATCGAACTACCTTAACTGTAATTAATAAAATAAAATAGCACGAATAAAAGACGTCAATATTTCAGTAAGATATACTTTTATTGTATTGTTGCTATTAATTGTCCTTATTTATATAATATGTTTTATACGATACACTATGTAAATGTATGTACGAGACTCGTATAAATAAAATAATATTACGAATACTATTTTCATCTACATCTAATGATACTTATTTTCGGAATACTGTGATATGTATAGACTGATAGTGTGATATTATAGAAAGATACGAATAAGTGCGAAAAAGTCATTCGTTATACATACGACGCGCTTGTAAAATATATATAAAATCATAACAGTTTAATCGCACTTCATTGCACTGGTATTCTTGTCCTTGCGAATCGATTGAAGGTACAAGTTTGGTATCTTCTTCCTCAGACCCAATAATCGTTCAATAATATCGAAGTCCTTTTGATAAATATCCATATTTTGATGAAATTGCAAGAATTCTATTTTGTCTAGGCCTAAAACATTACAAGAGATATTGATTACTACCGTGTTAATATTTATATTAATCGACATATCTTTCATATAAAACTTGTATTTAGTTGATACTTTACCATAACATTCCTCAATAAGAACTGCATAAGAATTGAGACCGTTATGCATGGTTGCATCTTGTTCTCCCAGACGTAAAATATTCTCTATTCTGTTCAAACCGACCTGAACGATCTTGACATCCATAACAGTAACCAAGTCACAGAGTGGCGGAATACATCCTTGCATTGCGAGGTATCGAATTTGGTCGGCCGTTCCGCCACTAGTAGCATTAAATTGTCCATGCAGCTTTTTTGCGTGTTTTGAATTCAGCTTTACTCAAAATCTCGATTAAAACCGGAAAGATATTAGCATCAATCACCGCCTGCAAAATTATATAAAAAAGACGTTAATATAAGTTATTAATATATGATATATAAATAAAGTTATCCTATTATGCTCGAAAGATTGAGACGTACTTGTATTTGTTGAGGATTTCCGGCAGTGATATTAGAGACTGTCCAGCAAGCCTCTTTACGAACACTTTCCCGTGGCAAACTTAAGAGATGTAATAGACACGGTAATGCCGAGCAATTTAATACAACTTGCGTTTGCACATCATCTCCAGTAACTATGTTACCTACAGCACGAAAAGCCGCGCTTATAACGTTATTTTGTTCATGCCTGAAAACATTTTCATCAATTGTTATAATCCACATTTACATAAAATTAATCTTACATAATAAATCTCATATAAATTTTAATATACATGAGAAGTTCTTCGAGACGTCTGCAAATGCCAGCATCAATAACAGCTTGTATCTTATGTATGCAAAGTTAGCATATCAATTGTCAGCATATAAAAAAAAGTAGAGTTCTCTTTGCATACAACCGAGTTCTATAGTTCCTGATAAATTTTAACAATAGTTCTGGTCATTTAACATAAATAAACGGAAGTTGAGAAGTGATATGCTAACTTCCCGCGAAGTCAGTATATCATATAATTTTTTCGAAATTTACTCCAATGAATTTTATAGTTTTTGACGAGTTCTATAGTTCTATAACATAGTTCTGATTATTAACTATCTCTAAATAATTATTAACAATTATTATCAGCATATCACTCGTACTAGAGTGATATGCTATGCTTCTGCGACAAGTTCTCGGCTCGTTTGAGATTTTAAACAATAATTCTAAACCCCCTGACGATAGTTCCGTACAGTTCTGACCACTGGCTACCTTTAAATAATTATTAACAATTATTATCAGCATATTACTCGTACTAGAGTGATATGCTATGCTTCTGCGATAAGTTCTCGGCTCGTTCGAGATTTTAAACAATAGTTCTAAACTCCCTGACGATAGTTCCGTACAGTTCTGACCACTGGCTACCTTTAAATAATTATTAACAATTATTTTTCAGCATATCACTCATACTAGAGTGATATGCTATGCTTCTGCGACAAGTTCTCGGCTCGTTCGAGATTTTAAACAATAGTTCTAAACTCCCTGACGATAGTTCCGTACAGTTTTGACCACTGGCATAGCTCTTGTATTCTTTGTTCAGCTTGATATGTTGTATATTCCACCTGTTTCAGATATACGGCATTTTTAGCGAGCGGGATTTATGGCATAGTAGAAACAGTCTGTAAACATCAAAATATCCTAAGTGTTCTAAAAGTAGTCAGTGGTCAGAACAGTACGGAACTATCGTACTCTAGTACGAGTGATATGCCGATAATAATTGTTAATAATTATTTAGAGATAGTTAATGGTCAGAACTATATTATATAATTATAGAACTCGTCAAAAACTATAAAATTCATTGGAGTAAATTTCGAAAAAATTATATGATATGCTGACTTTGCGGAAAGTTAACGTATCATTTCTCAACTTTCGTTTATTTATGTTAAATGACCAGAACTATTGTTAAAATTTATCAGAAACTATAGAACTCGGTTGTATGCAAAGAGAACTTTACTTTTTTTTTATATGCTGACAATTGATATGCTAACTTTATACACATGCTGGTACCTCCATACGACATAACGCACTATGTCAAAGCTTGTGCGTTACTTACGTCCACGATTACGATCCTCGTAGATCGGCTACGCCATGTCATGTGCTTTGGCCTTTCCTCTAATAATAGTGCATCTACGAACATTACAACGTCGTTAAAAACAAAGTTAGAATCATTAAAAACAAATACGTCAAATATATCAACTCCAATAGGGCTTAGTAGTAAGTACACATTTATTATATATCTTATGTATAGTTTTAGTATATCTGCAATATTATTTCCTGATTTGTTATATATAAAATACTTTTTTTAATTAAGATGTTTATTGTAGAAAAACGTATAAAATACTCTTCCGTCAAAGTATACCTATATGTATTTTCTACATCTTTTTCTTCTTTTTGCAATTAAATTTTTCCTTTTATTCAAGTTTTAATGGTATTTGTTGCGCATCATTGAAGAAAGCCTTTTCGTCAAAATCGTCGCCCTCGATCTGCCGAAAGATCTTCGCCTCTTTCGCTCGCACGGTAATCCTCGCTACCTCGCGTTTCTCCTCTGAGAGCTGAAAAACGGTAATAATTATTATATTTTACTTTCAATTTTTAGTTTTTCTTACAGAACTATTACGTACTAAAAGGCAAATAAACCCTACCTTATTTAAAAATAAGTTATTTCTGTCAATTAATAAATTATAATAAAAAGGTTATGTAGGTATTAAAGTTTACTTTATTCTAAATAGAAAAACAATTTTTTCTCAAATAAACATTCTATAGACAACTTAAAATAAAGACTACTTTGGGCTTTTTATTAAAATATGGTATTATAATAAGGCCCGAACCTTTTTTAAACAAACATTCCGGAAAACTTTAATACATAAAAGAATTTACAAAATAACGAAACATATTACATTTAGAGAACTTTAAAAAACGAACAATAATGGCAAGTACTAGATAAATTAAAAAGTACTAGACAAATAAAAAATGTAATAAAACTTATGAATCTTTATCGGGAGTTTTTGTAAAACGCTGCTCATTGCTTTCTCAAAGCTTTATGAGCGAAATAAAATAGGAGCAATGATAGCAATCTGTAATGAAGAGAAAGCAATGTGCAAGTTTCTAATTTGCACACTTTTTTCTACCTCTATTTTATATATATTACTTTTAAATTTAGTTGATTAGACCCAATTTTATACGCAATCAAAGGTTTATATACAAAGTTTACAAAAACAAAGCTTCCAGCCTCTATGTCGCAGAGGAAGCTTTGTTTTTGTAAACTTTGTATATGAACCTTTGATTGTGTATAAAGTTGGATCTAATCCAGAGCTCGGCAAAAAATGCACTTCTTAGCTGGTTTTTCGGCTGGCTCTGCTTAGAGTTATTCTCCTTACCGATGATCGACCCGCGTGAAGTCTATGACTATCTACGCGTTTTTTTTTTTTAAGTGATATCTCTCAATCCACTGATGACTGAAACAACCCTTTAACATAATTGAATAGAAGTTCAACACAATTTCTAGCAGAACAATGACATTATGTGTATCGTGCTTCTGCGCTTTCCTCTGGTGCATTTGTGATAGGTGTCATTAGCCAAGGTTCTAAACAGTAACCTCCATCACCTGTAAATTATATAAATATTTATATATATGTCACTAAATAAAGTAAATAATAAGCAATGATAATATTAACCCAACAGCCACGTTGATCGGTCTTCTAAAATCATATAATCGTATCATTTTATCCCTTATAGCGAAATATCTCTAAATGAAAGCATCATGCACCGTTCCAGGAAATCTGGCATTTATGTTTAATACTTCTAAATCATGGGAGGCTATCTGTAATAAAAAATAAAAGTATGTAATATGTATCAATTTTTTTTACAAAAGTTGAATGTAAAAATGACGTGTATTTATAAATATTATTCGTAATATGTCAACTTACTGCCTGCACATAAATAGAATAAAACCCTTATGATTTGCATACGCTTCTTCATGTTCTTTTGGTCTCACGATAGCCACATATGTACAATCAATACAACCGATAACACCTTTAAAGTTTCTTTCTTCTTGAAATCTGTAAAAATATATTTAAAAAATAAAATATTGGAAAAATATACTGATAATAAATTAGATACAAGACATAGATAAATAGTTATTTTTCTTACAGATAATTTTCTTACAAATATTTCTTACAGATTTATCAGAATCAGTTATAAAAAATAAAAGCATAATTATAAGGCCGATTCTTTCCCTGAAATATATTCCAATGTAAAGACTAGACATTACAAATAATGACGCAGACAATACACGAATCATAAAAAAAAATTAAAATGAAAAATTTGTGAAGTTTAATATATATTCTATTATCGATATATTACTTACTTCCAGCTGAAGCAGATGACAGTCTCACAGTAGTATTGGAAGCAACAAGCTCTTGACACATAGGCTGGATTCGGGGAGCGCGCTATTAGCGCTATTTGCTTGTTCTATCCTTGTTTTACACCTGATGAGCGATAAAGACAGAATGATGCAATAGCGCTAATAGCGCGCTCCTCGAATGCAGCCATTGAGATAGTGTTTGTCATATAACCAGTCATTGTCATCAACATTTTTAGTATTTCTTTTGCATTATTCAGTACATTGGATATTACAGTTTGAAATAAATAATAGATATAAATAAGGAAGTTCCTTGGCACTGGTTTCGTTAGATAATAGATAGGGACAGTGGAAATCTCGTTAATCCATTCATGCGCGTCACTAATTAGATGACGAGGCATTTGTTTACCTTAAAAGAGTCACATACTACGTTTACGCAAGTGTTACTTCTGTACTTACGATATTTCCTTCGCGTAAACGGCATTTTTTTCGTTTCACGCATAATACGCATAATGCATTTGAGATTGTTAAACAAAACTTACTTAATTTCAATAGTTGAATATCTCTTAACTCGTTTTACGACAGTCCTTTACCTGCTCTGCTTGACATCATTCGCGATTCGCGTCGTCGCGATTGCCGCTGTAAGTTCTTCGAGGATTTATCGGATGCGGTAAAGTTTAAAAATTGGCCGTATCAATTGATACATTGAATCACAATTAACCTTAGACATATGTAACTGGAAGGGGCATTGAGCCTTCTTTTTCTTCTTCTTGAGCCGATTGAACGTCGAGCCTGTCTAAAAGTATACCCATCGTAAAAGTATAATACCCATCGTCACCGCAATACGCATGTGCCGCATCGGTGTTTTCGTTCCCATGAGGTCTGTTCATTTTCGCTGCACTTCCGAATTAATGCAATAAGTTAAGCTGAAATTTCATGCGAGCGAAGAAAAGCCAGCGTTTATCCCCACTCCACCTCACTGTAAAGCCAGCGTAGAACAGCTAACGCTATCGCCCCTATCATTTTCATGGAGCGAAGAAAAGCTGGCGTATTACCCCCAGCCCACGCAATGCAAAGTAGCATTTAAACGCTGAGCTAACGCTACTTAACCGACAAGAAGAAGAACTGTGTATAATAAAAATGGAGTATTCCAATTATTATAGACAGTACATCGCGAAAAAAAAAATATTCAAGAGAGGTTGTACCGATGCTGATACAATAAGTAATTAGATGAATCAGTTCTCTATATTAACATGCATGACGGCACCAATGAAAAATGTAGAACATATTTACATATATTTGAGCAATAATTCAGTTACAATCATTTTTTCAATATTTTCCTATCAACATACCCGCAAAAAAATAACTAACAATAAGTTGATAAGTCTTGTATTTAATGTCTTTTCATTATAAACCAATAAATAAAAAGTTTTCGAAAATTATTACAATATAGTAAAAATGATTCCAATAAATTTAACAATTCGATATAAATAGTTTTTATAAATTACTTTTCATTGATGCCATCAGTATGCAAAGAAATGAATCAAGACGATTGCAGAGCGTGTTCAGGCCTTCGTAAAGTTTCCGTAAATTTTATTATATACATAGGAAGAATAGTTAAAGAATAAATTACACCATACTTTACAATCGTACACTACAACACCGTAGTTTACAATCGGCGATCCCTCTCTTGATCGCAAACGAAACCTCGCATGCAAAAAAGTAGAAGAATTTACTACGTGTTGCATGTCTGCAACGATTAATGATCGGTTCAATTTTGCTAGCAATCGACGTCTCAGGATGAAAGCCCCGTCGTCGAGAGTACGCGCACTCTTATTATTCATTCATAGCGTGATATGACGTTGTCTAATAAATATAATCAGCTATGCACAATCCCGTTAGCTCTCGTCGTACAGAGGAGTACCGTCTCCGCTGAGCGACATACTTCGTGGACTAGAATTTGTATGTGGGGTGCCTCGCGGAGATCTGTACGACGGAGTACGCGTAGACGAAGGTCTGCTCCTTCCGGAGGGCGTTGTTCTGCCGACCGGCTCGTCATAGTTACGTGGAGTTCTTCTAGACTCCTCGTACCTGGGCGTCGATCCGCTGAAAACACATTCAACACATTGATGATAATCGAATGAAGAACATTAACATTTCAAATATCAATAATTTTTAATAGGAAAACGTGATCGTTATTTAATACATATTTATTATTGCACTTACGAGACTCGCGAACCGCTTTTTATACGTGCTGCCCAATCCTCGGCGGCCTTCTTCCAATCCGTCGGGTCGCCGAAAGGAGTGGACAGAGGTGGTGTAGGTCTGTGCGATTGAGCAGACCTGTGATGGCTGGGTGTCATCGAGGGCGGCGGCGGGTGCACGAAGGGCCCTTGATGATGGCTAGGGGTTTGTTGGCCGTATCTGGGAGTAGGCTGGCCATGATGCGGAGTGTGATGAGGCGTCTGGTACGCGGTCATAAACGGAGTTTGGCCAGACGGCGTATACGGCGTGTTGGGATACGTGTGTACTCCGCCGTAGCCGGTAGCGCTAGCCGCTCCGGGTGTGTGTGGCGGATAGTGATGCGGCGTCTGATTCGCCACTTGCGATAGCGAGTGCAACATGTGATGTGGGAGGTTCTGTGCAACTCGCTGTATTGCTTCTTGATTCATTCCTGAAACAATATCGATCGAAATAATAGCAATTAATACATTTGCAGTCCTTGTGCTCTTACTTGTGCGTTTCATTTCATTTTAGCGAAAAATTGTAGTTGTTAACACAGAATATATATATATGTAGAATGATTTTATCTTGAAATACAATATTTTTTCCTAGTAAAATATATTTTAACCTATACTAAGATTCCAGGAATTACTTTCATATAAAAATTATGATGACTGACAGTTCGCGGTGATGATATAGACAGACTTACCGCTAACTGTTCCTGGCGTAGTAGTGTAAGGTGTCCTAGAAGTCATCGCGCCGCGTGGTGTACTCGGAGTGGATTGTCCAGGGACGGGATCCCTAAAGTGTTTCTTGAACCAGCGTAGTAGATCGCTCACCCTACCGAACATCTGCGCTCGAAATCTGAAGCCCTCGGATGTCACTGTAACGAACTCGTGGCGACAGCGAGTACGCGGCAGATATATACGAGAGTAGGAACTTTCCAGGATAGGTCTATGGGGGGAAAAAAATTAATGAAATTATTTTTAAATTAAAAGTGAAGAAAATTTTTGGGAAATTGCTGGTGTTACGTGCGTAAACCAGCTACGCGTTTACTTACCTTAGCTGCCGATATGATGTAGGGAATTCCACCAGGATTTTCCTTCTTCTGTTCCTTCAGTATATCCTCTGCTTTGTCTTTGATTCCCTCCACGTTGGGCTTGTAGTATTTGAAGTCCAATAATTCGGAGGCGTAAGCGGCCATGGGATTCACATGTCGAGCGATGATCTCATCCAAATCCTCGAACTCCTCGTTGCCGATCCATAGGCTCTGCGAATTTACAAATATGTAAATCGTTATTTATATAAACATGACTAAATCCCTCAAAGCAAGAATGCAGATCTACTTCATTTTTATGAATGACATTTTCACATATGTCACAGGTGTACAATAGAGTTTCCTACAATATAACAAATACAAATTAACACAATATAACAAATAAATTTATATTACTTAAATAAATAAGAAATAAAAAGCAACCTAACCTATAAGTATGCTTAGTACTGTATAATATATAGATACTAACTTCGTTTGTATTTTCTGGCGATGTAAAATTATCCGTCCCTTCAGCCATACTTATAATTATTTAACTTCTTTCTGATAACTTTTTAACTTCGTTCTTTCTGTGTCACCACGTGTACTTATTTCTCTCTGTGTTTTCGGCGTTCGGCGTTGCTTCGCTAAAAGTTCAACCGTGTTGAACTTTTTAGCTAAGCAACGCCGTAACGCCACCTTGACGAAAATTGATGGAGTGGGGGTAAAACGCTGGCTTTTCTTCGCTCCGTGAAATTGTACCTTTAGAATGAAAGAAAATATATTTGTTTTATTCTAATAAACGAACAAGCCTTCCGGGAAAAAAAACCTCATTACATCGCGTTTGAATATGACAATCTCGGATTTGCCTGCGGAATTTATTCAGGTAACTCATCGCTGGCACATACACAGGCACGAAAGAACAGATCCTTCACAACGATGGCGCTATTAACATTGAATAAACAAGAGGAAACATTGAAGAATATTAAAAAAAGAAAAAACAATGCATGCTTCCGAGAAGATTTAGTAATGGTGATTCTCACTTATTTTTAAGAGCAATAATTGATTGTCACACGCGCAGTAATTCTAATAAATGAATACGTAAATACATGTAAATATCTCCGCAATACTACAAATTACCCAGTGAACACAGTAATATAGTAGCAATGCAACGGCAATGTAACCGAATATAACAGGTTATATCAACCAGAGTGTTACATGTAACTTCTGTACTGTTATACTAGCTGTAATAATGAGCGTAAAAAAAAAAATTATTTTTTTCAAAATTTTATTACCATTTTATAACTAAATTTGTTTCTTAAGATGCAGTCTATGATTATAAATATTTTCTCGTATTTAAAATAACACACTTACCTTGGTGGGATTCGAACTCGGGACCTCTAGATCGTGAGCCAACTGCCTTACGTGGTAGACTACTCCTTAATTTGATGTAAGTGTTATATATAGTCTACATATGTCACAACCAGCGCAAATATATAATTTTTCAAAAATCATCTTAAGAAACAAATTAAGTTTAAAAAGAGTATATAGCTGCACAAATTTTTAATATTGACATTAT
>NW_020219204.1:1862-3529 GCF_003070985.1 Temnothorax curvispinosus | reverse complement strand
ATATTCCTATCTAATAATAAGTTCCTCGATCTGTTAACGCACGTAACAATCACTGTAAACTAAATATATCATCACGTTTGCGCAAAATAAATCATGGTATTTTAGTTCTCCGGTTTTACATCTACTTGTGTCATTCCAACAGACTATAAAACGTTGCACGGTGCCTTCCTAAAGATACGTATGGAAGATACGACATTATTAACTGTACGGGGAATAAAATGAGATATCGATGCATACTCATCGTTCTTCGTTATTTATAGACAAGGTAGATTTATTGCGCTGATAGCGCGAGTGACATTGCGAAAAACGTCGCCTTTTATCACGCAGGTTCTCATATCAGACCAAGATTATCCGAATATATCCGTCTGGCTTCCATCTCGTTTCTTCCGGAAAACAATGTGCACTGCGGGTGTAGAATTTGAAATTTTTATTATACGTGTGTCCTTATTTTTTTCTCTTTTTTTTTCATATAAGTATACATATGCTTACGCTAGGTGCATGTTTCGTTTAATCGCGTGCATGCAGATAATCCTTTCTATTCCTAGTTAACAGCGGAATTGTATTATGTTACTGAAATATCGTATCAATATATATATGTATATTATTTATATTACGATGCTCTTATATAAAATGCGAAGATTCTTAATGCGACCGTTGTTAAATCAATTTCGAGCGTTCGCTAAATTATAGATCTACGCTTGGGTATGGTATGTGTCCCCTCGCTTAGTTATGACAATAATATATTCCAGACTTTTTGCAACATTAACATTAATGTTCTACATTTCTTATAAGTATCGAAGGTGAAATAAGGTGATAACGTTTGCGATAACGTTAAAATTATCGATTGCACCAATTATAAATTAATACGAGTCATAAGAACGAATGCGCGGTAGCAACAAATAACGTGAAAAGAACGTAAGAGAAGTCTGCATACTCAAAATTCGCAAACGCAATCGTTATGGTATTCCAATTGTAAATGCACTTCGCGATCGTGTTCCCTATCCGCTTGTCTCTTTTTTTTCTTTTTTTTGTAGGAGTACGCTTATCCGTAGGCGATAAGTACTAATTAGATTAGATATAGCACTACATTATTGCAGAAAACATTGTGTAACGGGTATATCGACGTGTAATCTTTAGCTCGATATTAGGAAGGAATAAGTATCGTGTTACGCTAATAGTAATCGCTCGGCTTAAAGCTGTAAACCTATACAAACAAGTAGCAGCCGTATTTTCAAATCAAACGAACGCAAGAAACAGAAAGGACCAAGGGGAGAAAAGTGGAGAAGGAAGAAGAAAAAAGAGATAATTATGAACTGTACCAATTAGACGTACACTACATTCGTTACCTTAATAAATTTGGCAGTGCAAGAGTGACAAATGATGACGGTCATACTTGATCGTCATAATTCCTTCGCCGTAAAATATCGGGGAAAAAAAAGAACAGAAGTGAAATCGTATTAACAGTCGTATTTTAAAGAAACAAAGGAAAGTTATTCTTTAAATAAATATAAATTATATACATCGAAATAATGTACAATACTTGCTCCTTGCTTTATTAAACGAGAGAACATAATTAAGAAGCGTTTGTTGTTAAATTATCCTGAGGTAGGAAAGAACAAGAAATTTGTCGATTCAGTATTGTTTGTAGTCAGTATTATTTAGGCTTT
>NW_020219204.1:180-1762 GCF_003070985.1 Temnothorax curvispinosus | reverse complement strand
ATAATAATCTTGGTTAATTTGTAGTAAGAATATCGATTTTTGAAAGGAAGAGATTTACAAAGTACACAAAGTAAGAGAAATAAAGACCGTAGGCTCTATTACTTTACAACAACAAAAAAACAACGACATTCTCGGTGTAATACTCGCCAATATCTGACAGTAAGGCTGTGTATTTAATTAATAAAAAATAATCATGAGGATTACGACGTTCGAAATAATCGTCTCTCACATTCTTGCATACCGTGATTCTCCATGTGACTTCATGGATACGCTAACGATTTAAAAAGATGTAGTAAATAAGGTAAATAAGAAAAATTGCACGAGGAAGCAATGATAATACGGGCCAATTACATCTAAATATAAAAATGAAACTACTTTATAGTTTCCACTGAAAATAGAGTGTGACTCAATAACGAATACGCATGGTCTGGGAATATCGTTGCCAGAAAATAACGCAAGTAGAGCGCAACTGATCAGCGTAAATCCGGATTATCATTAATTTGCTTTTTTATACGTAACAATACTGTCGTGTACCACTGATCCAATCTTGAAATTGAATCGTATTCCTTCACCGCTTCTGTGTAACCTTCTAGATTCTGTTCCTCCAAATGCTCTATCAACGTCTACAGATGTACAATATTTAACAAGTTATCAAATAGTATATATATATGTAAAAAAAAGAGACAAAGTTAACTTAACATGGGCACGTACCTTAACCAGTTTGTATTCTCTAGAATCTTGAAAAGCGGGATACTGCTCCTGATAACGCTCGATCGCGTGCTGGGCGTTTAACGAGTCCACGCACAAGTGGCACAACGCAGCGCGGAAGAAGTAATCCTTGGCGCTGTATTTTAGTAAAGAACTTTCTAATGCCGCGGAAGCGACCTGCAATATGAAATGACAAGATTCAAACATCCGCATTCGGATTAATCAATGGAATTATTGATGTTTACAACGCGCTGTCGCGCACGTATGCGAGAGAGATGCCTTCGATTTTTACCTGCTCATAGATCCGAATGGCTTTATCGTAATTCTCAAGTTGCGCGGCGTACTGCGCGACTTTCAGGAGACACTTGTTCGCGGAGGAGTTACTTTCCTCGCCGCGGAAATAGTCCGCGGCCTGCTCGTAGTGGTGCACCGCGCGCTCCAGGTCGACCGCCTCGCTTTCGTAGATCTCGGCTATACTTTGATGATGCTTGGCTGCCATCGTAAAACGACCCATGTCGGTATAAATCTCGATGGCTTTCAACAGGCAGCTGATCGCCTCTGTAAGGACGAAGAAGCAAGGATACGCTACATTAATTTCGGATACCTTAATCACCAAATTCTCCACCATTCAATCAAGCTTATTCCCATAAGTTACCGTTTGTATCAGACTTCTTGAAGCAATTGGCAGCGTCTACGTAATTACTAGCCGCGTCGTGACGACTACCCGCCTTCGCGTGTAACTCCCCCGCGTCATAAAACGCCTTCCCTGCCGAACTCCACTTCTTTGCCATCTTGAACATGTTCGCCGCCCGTTGGTAACATTCCACCGCTTCCTCGACCTTCGACGAGCTCCTGCAAAATTGAACATTGCCTC
>NW_020219204.1:0-170 GCF_003070985.1 Temnothorax curvispinosus | reverse complement strand
ACACGTTAAAAACATCCTTTTTTCAGCGAAAGTCACGTATGTTCCTACACCCGTGTGCAAATCACCCGCTAATTAGACGACGTCGTCGGAATGCGCCGTGCGCGAAGGGGAGGACGTGGTGGACGAAAGGAAAAATCGCTTAACTGTATTTTTCATCTTCGCGAGCATTC
>NW_020219203.1:0-1619 GCF_003070985.1 Temnothorax curvispinosus | reverse complement strand
TTGTGCCGTTGTTAATTTTCATCTTTTGGTTGGAAAGTTAAGTTATTCTTTTTTGCAAATAATCAAAAAATTAACATGTTAAGTAGTTAAACATTATTTAGATAAAGCATTTGTATATTTTTACAGGTGGCAGATAGTAAAGATAGAAATTAATATTTACGCAGATCTTTAGAGACGTAGATGTCTATTATAAATGCAAATAAATATTTATAACTTATACGTCATATAAATGCGTATAGTGAACTGTTGTGAGCATATATCCAGCACATCAAAAATGCTCACTGAGCGGCTACCTGTGAGCGCTCAATGAGCGCTCAATGAGCGATCGTGCTTTTGGATGCAGCCAATGAGTCATAAGGGATTGTCTAGCGGATGAGTTTACTTCTAGTAGTGTGGCTCGCTTGCCAGCAATGAGTCATAGGGTGGTGTCTTGAAATTCGTTACCTTATATGGTAATGCGTTGCGCTCTGCTTAGACATGTCCATATATGGTCTATGCGAGGACTAGATTCACTCGAATGAGTCATACAGGTGATTCATCTGAATTCTATTTCTATTCTCCATTCTAACAGCGATTTGTAATAAGAGCGATACCTTTTTTCATTATAAAATTTCAATATGACTTTTATCATAAAGAAATATAAGAAATCTTTAATATTTTAATTTTAAAATGTGCAAATATATGTTGAATATTATTTAGTTTCTTCAGACATACTTTACATATGGTAAATTAATTCAATAATACAATTAAAGTCATTATTAGCATGTCTAAAGTATGAAAGATAATGCTCTCTTCGTCTAACAGTCACTACGGTATATCAGACTCTCTCTTTCTCTTCTTCAGATTGTACAATACTCGCATCTCATTCGGATTCGGGTTTCTACGCGGTGAATAATACAGTTCTATCTTTCTCTGATTCGTGAGTGACGCTTCGGCGCTTGACGCTCGAGATTTATATTAATTTTAGTAAATATATATATATATTTTGTTAATAATAATATTGATAAAAGTGATTTTATCAGTGGTAATAATGTTTCTAATATCTTGTTAATAATGTATCGTGCAAGTAGAAATGGTTAGCATTTTTATTAGTACAGGAAATCAATGAAATTAAATTGTTTATGTATAATAAAATTTTTATTATTTTTATATTTTGCGAATGGTTGTGAATTTGGTAGGAGTGTATCTCGAAAAAAAAAGAAAGTAGTAGTATTATACATCGAAAAAACCTAAGTAACAAGTGGTAGACGTAATTTTTATATCTCAAAAAATCTTGAAAAAATCTAAGCAGTGGTATCTTTATTTCCAAAAAATTATAACCCAAGTGATACACATCACAAAATTATGTTACCTTATCAAAAAGAAGAGTCGCGCTTCAAGTGATCTATTACAATTACAAAAAAGAAATGATATCTCTTTAAATTACAGCGCCAATTACAGAGAGAACATATATATTGCCTCAAAAAATAATTGTTGTACTACTTTGAAAAATCTTTACATTGTGTCAATTAGAAAAGAATGTATGATAACAATTTTATAAAATTAAAAAATTTTATTTAAATTTAACAAGGAAATACAAGATATTTAAATACAAAGTTTACATGTGTATTTTTTAGTGG
>NW_020219202.1:0-3398 GCF_003070985.1 Temnothorax curvispinosus | reverse complement strand
TTTCCGCTATTGTTTATACTTATTTTGCAAGCAACAAATTCGGAACTTGAATATATCGAGAGCAACAAATTCAGACAATACGCCAGTAGCAAATTTAAACGAGCAACAAATTCTTTTCTGATACTTTATACTCTTATGACTATCCGCACGCTGAGATTTTCCGCTGTTATTTACACTTGTGTTGCGAGCAAACAAATTAGCAACAAATAAGATCAAAGCCAACTTTGAATTAAACGCCGTCACAGGCCACATAATTACAATAATTGTTACCGATTACAATAAATCCTGATCTGAGTTGCAGCTGACGGAAGTGCTAATTTCGTGCATTTTTTGTATATTTTAAAAGGTTCTTGGCGCAACACCGATCTCTACTTCCATTTAATATCGGACATGACAATTTCCGACGTTGAGCATGGCTGATACCAGGATCATACAGAGGAGACTACCCTTTTTAAAATATACAGAAAATGCACGAAATTAGCATCTCCGTCAGCTGCAACTCAGATCAGGATTTATTGTAATCGGTAACAATTATTGTAATTATGTGGCCTGTAACGGCGTTTAATTCGAAGTTGGCTTTGATCTTATTTCTTTTGCGTGTCGTAATCGTTCCATCGGCGATGATTATAATTTTCAGTGTTGATAATGTGAACTCTAACAGTTATAATTATTTTTATTTATATTACTTGTAAGTTTGAATGTAATGCCCTGAGGAAGACCAAGTAGGTCGAAACGTTGGCTCGATAATTACAGTTCAAAATGTATATATAGCTTCTTATTTTAATACCGTAATTAATTAATATTGCTCGAAATATCGGCCGTAACATTGCTTAATTTTTAATTTTAGTATTTTATTTACTTACCCAGGTAGCAAGCACTCGTCATTTTGACGTCAATTGACGTCAAGAGACGTCAAAATGACGAGTGCTTGCTACCTGGGTATAAATAAGATACTGAAAATAATACGACATCGTAAAAATTATAAAATATTGCGAAATAATTTTTCATACGCAATAGAATAATTATAGGTAATTATGTTGTAATTATATTATCATATGATCTATAATTATATTATTCCAGTAAACACATACTTAGTCGGTGGAATAATAGTTGCAGATGCACAATACAATTATAATTACATAATCACCTATGATTGTTATATTGTATGTAATACGTATTAATTGTGTGTATCAAATTGTATTAAAAAGGTTTTTTTAATCAAATGCACGCGCGAGCAATACAGCGTGACTGACCATTTTTACGCGTTCGCGGTTCTTTATTTGAACCTTTTATCGTCCGTGACGGTAACGTAGCGCGCTCGCCTGCACCGCTCTGCACCGTAGCTCACTGGGTAACGGAACTCATTTATGCTCCCCACTGTACACAGAACCTCGATTTTTCACTTAAAAAACCAAGGAATAAAATCGGTAATTGGTAAGTAAAATATCGAGGTTCTGTGTGCATCGCGAGCAATCTCAAAATTCCCGAAAAAACTGCCTTTATTAAGAAATTCTACCCTTGTTTTATATACAATTCCTTAAGATTCGGTCAATTATTTCCCGAAAAATTGGAAAAATTTCGGATACCAGTTCCAAAAAAGATCGGTAACGAAAAATTATACACTTCATATCACTCCCCGGAAAATTCTACCTCTGTTTCATATATAATTCTTTGAGATTCCGTTAATTATTTCCCGAAAAATTGAAGAAATTAGAAAAACCGGTTTCCAGAAGATCGGTAACGAAAAACTATACACCCTATAGCACTCCCCGGGAAATTCTACCCCTACTTCCATATACAATACTTTCAAAATCGGTCCAATAGTTTCTAAGATTATCCCGAACAACACTACAAACTTTTCCCCTTTACAATATAATAATAAAGATAGAGGTATATATATATATATATTCCGCCCAAGCGGAATGGCAATCTTATTATAATCGTTTCAAAGCAGTGTTGTATGCCTCGAGTCTTTGTCTAATGTAACGCGCGCGCACACGCCAAACGCACACACAATACTGTGTAAATGTTTGCTGTCTTGTGCGGTATAAGCGACGTATAATACACAAGACGGGAAACGCAATATTGCGTGCGTGCGTGCGTGCGTGCATGCTTTAGATTAGACAAAGACTTGACGCATAAAACACTGCCTTGAGATGATTGTAAGACTGCCATTCTGCTTGGGCCCTAACTTTTCCTCTTTACGTTTTCTTCGTACAGATGGCGGACAACGACGGCAACAGCAGCAGCAGCAGCAGCAGCAGCAGCAGCAGCAGCAGCAGCAGCAGCGATAGCGAACGCAAAACCATCGCCGACAAGAAAAATCTTCCGAAAAAAATTACTCCGCGTATGTATACGCTCAAGAATAATATATATATTTATCGTCTATGTTAATACCGCGCGATTGTTAATAATTTTTTGTACATTTCTTTCACACAAGCGATCTATGTCGACTTACAAAATGCCTCGATAGAAGTAGAAATATTCACGCATAAGCGTAGAAGGAAATACCGGCGCGAAGATCTGTAAGTAGTGCATACGTATATGTGTGTGTGTGTGTAACGCATTAACTTTGTTTTCTGTTTACAGCATATTGCTATTGCACGACAGACCCCCTCCCAGCCCGAGGCAACCCGCCGCCAACATCGAGGAGGACGTAACACCGTCGGCCTCCGATTTGGAGGAAAACGACGAGGAAAATCCACGTACGGGACTGAGCAAGTAAGCATCAACATCCTAATAAAAGGCTAGTGCGTGTGTGTGTGTGTTTGTGTGTGTGTGTTTGTGTTTGTGTAACGCGTTAACCTTCTTTTTTGTTTACAGCATATTGCGCGACAGACCTTCTCCCAACCCGAGGCGACTCGTTGCCAACATCGAGGAGGAGGAAAAGGAGGACGTAACACCTCCAGCCTCCGATTTGGAGGAAGACAACCTCGCTGAGGAAAACCCGCTTCCGGGACCAAGCAGGTAAATATTAACATCCTAATAAAAGACTAGTGTGTGTGTGTGTGTGTTTGGGTAACGCGTTAACCTTCTCTTTTCTGTTTATAGCATATTGCGCGACAAAGCCCCTCCCAGCCCGAGGCAACCCGCCGCCAACATCGAAGAGAAGGAAAATGTAAATCCGCCGACCTCCGATATGGAGAAAGACGACGAACCCGCCAAGAAAATACCACGTCCGGGACCGAGCCGCGGCCGTGGCCGTGGTGGGAAAAAACGTCGTCGTCGGTAAGTATCAACATCCTAATAAAAGACTACCTTCTTAATTTTGTACCGTGTTTATACAGGTGTCTCAGACCACCCGTATCACCCGATTTATTCGTAAACGCAACATTTTAGAGAAAAATGTTACAGACCAAAGTTGTATGGTTTCAAGGGGTACGTAAGATGGTGTCATT
>NW_020219201.1:0-2519 GCF_003070985.1 Temnothorax curvispinosus | reverse complement strand
TTGTGAGCTCTTCTTCCTTTATCCCACTGATTACAAATAAATCATCTACAACTTCTTTAAAGCGCTCTATTTTAATCTCCTCAGATATTATATTATACGCAGGAGATCCAGAATCACTTTTTTGTTGTACTTTACTACCTACGTTGATTTTCTTATTATTAATAAGCTTAGATAATACTTCTCCATCTATTAGACATTTTGACTTTTTATCTATTAATTTATCTAGACTTTTCTTTTCTCCTTGAAACACAACTTTTTTTTCGTTTAGAAATTTTTTTTGTGATTCAGGGGTAAGATGAATTACGCTATTCTCTTCATCTTTTTCTTCAATATATTTATCAGAGAAACCATTTTTAAATTTATTAGCTAGAACATCACCTATTTTTGTAATGAGAACAATCGTTTTGCTGGATTCGTTTTTTATAATATCTTTCAATTTTTCGTATAAATTTTCTACATCATTCTTTTCAGAATTGCATTCAATTGCCAAAAGGTCAGCTTTTTCGAAAGCTTTTAATATACGATCTTGAATTATTTGTTTCGAAATCGTTTCTAAACTGACAAAAATATAATTACCTTTATTTATTGCTTCTTTATTTATTGTTTGATAAACCTTAATAGCAGTCAAAGTAGTGAACTTAGTAACAATATTGAAAATTTTATCAGAAGGAAAAGAGTCGTTACTTTTCCTATTTTCATCATCAGTATAAAGCTTTGGAATAAATTTCTCCTCAAACTCAATACCATACTCCTTTAATTCAGCTGTATACACTAACGTTGGACCTACTACTATCAAATAACTAATTTTTTTTTCTGCTTCCTCAAAAAATTTATTAACTTCTTTAGCGGTTGAAATAAACTCTTCTTTCTCTAAGTTTAAAGCATTAGCCACTCTTACTAAGAATTCGTATGCAATGTAATCAGTTTTAAATTCAAAGTCTGCACACCACGAACATTTTATTTTGATAAATTTCTCTAATTCTTCCTGAGAATAGTTAACAACAAATGTTAAATGCTCAAAAAATTCCTCTATCTCCTCGTTTATGTTATTTAAGCTTTTCTCTGGCAAGACTTTATTAGACGGTAAATTTTTTTCATTATTATTTTTAATATAACTATTCTTCATTCTTTTCCAAAAAGTTTTCTCGCTTATCAACCATTCTTTGCAGGTTGCAAATTCTTTTCCTGTAATTGTGAAATGATATTTCCTAAGCTTTTCGTAAATTTTTGAACCATCGTCATTTTTATTTATTAATTTACACTTCTTAAACTCAGTTTTTAGTGACTCTCTAAGTTTATTTAAATTGTCATTAAGTTCATCTTCCCAGAATACTTTACTAAATCTAACTTTATCTCCTTCATCTTCAACAAGGACATAATTAGCTAATTTGTCAATATTATCTTTAATTATTGTACTATGTCTTGTAATCTTGACATTATATTTATCATGTTTTTTAATTAGTGATGCAAGTTTTTTAGCAAATTCGTCAGGTTCTGATATATCAAAATTATTGCTTAAGTTTTCTTTTTTATTTTCAAACGCAAATTCCAGTAATAACTCTCGAAAATTTGTAGCTTGACGAGATAGTCCAACGTCCTCTATAAAGTCAGAGTGGAATTTACCAGATTTATCAATTATCTTGTTTTCTTTAAGATCATCGAAATAAGAACCTAGAAGACCTTCCTCAGTTACAGATTCATTTTTTAATACATACCTTAGTAACTCCTCAATCAGCTTAATTGAATCGTATGTTCTTCTTAGATGTTTAATTACCTTTTCTTTATTAGGATGGCTATTACCTTTCCTAAATCCCAAATGCTTGGATTTCTTACCAATTGCTTCTTCTATGGAATACAAAATTGGAATATTACCTTGTGGTTCAAAATCTTTTTCCAACTCACCATCAAAATCAATATTTGTGGCGATAATCAGTTTATCTATTTTGCCATTTCCATATTTGGGATTCTTCTTTATTTTATCTCTGTAAGAAAGAAAGTATTTCTCTAAAGCAAAAGGATGTTTGTCTTCTTTATTTGACTTTGAAGAGTTTTTCTTTTGTTTGGGCTTGAGTAAATCTTGTAGAGTAATTTTTTCTTTTTTGTTAAGCTTATGCTTAGCTTGTAAAAAATTATATTTATATGAATTTGGCTGACCAGTTTCACATGTCCAAACCAAATCATCAAACTTCCCAGCGTCAGGATCTTCTGTCTTAAAATCTATTGTTTTAAACTTAAAAATATCATTTTTTAAATTCTCTAATCCCTTTTTTTCATCCTCTAATCTATCTTTAGCTTCCAGTGCAACTATCATTATCCACTGCAATTGGTAAGCAATTCCATGATAAGATTTAAGCAGTCCTACAGGTTGTCGTGATTTTGTATTTTCTTCCCCATTTGAGCTCTGTTCTCGAGACCCTGATTTAGATTCTACATTACCTTTCACAAACCGGTCATCGGGACTAAAAATTTCTGGATTTTTTGCATTACTGTTTTCTGATTTATCTTCTCCTGATTCATGT
>NW_020219200.1:0-1725 GCF_003070985.1 Temnothorax curvispinosus | reverse complement strand
GACCGTGCAAAAAATCTCTTACGAAGAAATGCTACAGAAAAGATTACTATATATAATTGCGAAAAAAGTATACAAAACTATAATAAATATTACAATAATTGCTGTAGTTTTGTGATTTCTTTTGCAACCGCAGTTGCTTTTTCCATAAGGGACTTGCTACGTTAGTTCATGCCACTTCAGATAAATGAAATTGCATAAATTGCTACCAAATATTTATTTCAAATTTAAAAATATCTACGTTACTGTAAATAATATTTTATAGTAAAATGCTTTCCGAACCTGCGTTTTCTGCTTTCTGCACTGTCTTCGATCATTCCATGAACAACTCGTAAATGTTTATTAATAGACGATGTTGAGCCTTTTGTATAAAGCACTATATCGCAGATTTTGCAGGTTGCTTCTAAACCATCCGCCGAACGTTCGCAATGCCTTCACACCGAACTGCTTAACATGTTGATCTTGCCCTCACAACTTTGCAATACTTTATAGAAGGAAAGGATATTTTATATTATATTCTGCTCAGGACTTAGCGATGCCGTGTAGTCGATAGATGTAAGAAAGTGTTACTTGAATATATAGTAACTGTTTTCGAGATTTTATGACAGCCGAAGACTCGAATAATTGGAATTAACGAATATGTGAATATATATGAATATTTTATTTAGTTTATATAAATGCGAGTGAAAGAAAAATACGGAGAGAACCTTTGTGAAATGTAACCAAATGTATAGTGTAAACGTAATAAAATAAAACTTACGATAATTTCAGACACAAATTCTTAGCAAAAATAATTTACGATTCCCGGCAATCGTCTCAGATTATGTCATGATAGCAGATAAAAGATATCAATTTGTTGATTGTAAAATTTTCTAAACGGATCTAGGTTGCTAGGCGACTTAATTCGGTCGACTTCGCCGCGAACGTAGATTCGGATCCGCGGATCCGGATCCGACGCTTCAAATGTTTGGGTTCGGGTATCTGCGGATCAGCGAATAACCCGAATATTGCGGTTTTGAGATCCGTATCGCAATCGATCTCGGATACCCAGATAGTCATTTATTTGAATACTTAGGAGCTCTAATTTAAATAAAAGGATTTGTTTGTATAAAGTCATTTAAAAGTCATGTTGTTATATATATCGTTAAATTTTTCTTAATGTGGTATTACTAAAAAAATAGCAATAATTAACCCTTAGTCTGTAAACCTAGGTCGTTTTCGTCCGGGCGAAAATCAAGTGTAGTTGTAACTTTTGAAAACGGGTAGAGAAGGCGCCACTGCGCATCCGTAAAAAAAGTTATGCTCCCCGAGAACCCGCCTACCGAGTTTCAAGGCGCCAGTCCCCCTCCGGCCGTCGCAGCAGACACTTGAATTCTTCTCGGATGAAAACGACCCACCTTTACAGTCAACGTTAGTCAAAACCGTAAATAATAGCTTCCTCATAGAGGAAGCTTTGTTTTCGTGAATTTCGTATATGAACCTTCGATTGCGTATAAAGTTGGGTTTAGTAAACCAAATTTAAAAAAATTATATATGAAATAGGGGTAGAAGAAACCAACGAAGAAATTGGTTTTTGAGTTTTTTCTGCCAATATGTTCAGATTGTTGTAAAACGTCGAAATATCGCCTTAAAAAAAATGTCCGTGTGTATGTATGTATGTATGTGTGTATGCTTTTGTTGACCGTATATGCTCTAACTTCCGCAATTTTTGAGATATAGGGATGTTTT
>NW_020219199.1:0-2144 GCF_003070985.1 Temnothorax curvispinosus | reverse complement strand
AAAAAGAGATATCATTTCTTTTTTGTAATTGTAATAATAGATCACTTAAAGCGCGACTCATTTTTTAATAAGGTAACGTAGTTTTTTGATGTGTATCACTTGAGTAATAATTTTTTGGAAATAAAAATAATAGTGCTTAAGTTTTTTCGAGATTTTTGGAGATACAAAGATTACGTCCACCACTTGTTACTTAAGTTTTTTCGAGGTATAATACTACTACTTTGTTTTTTTTTCGAGATGAAGATACTACTGTTTAGGTTTTTTCGAGATTTTTTAAGATACAAAGATTTCGTCTACCACTTGTTACTTAGATTTTTTTAAGGTATAATACTACCATTGTTTTTTTTTTTCGAGGTGTACACTTAACTCGAAACATTTATTATTATCGACTAATGATTGGCAATGATTACAAAACGCTGCGACGTTTCGACCCTTGGATCGGGCCCTTTTCAAGCATGTAACTGACAATCAATACAGAACAAAATTAATTTGGTCAAAGAGATACAATTTTAATACCAATTTAATAACTTATGAAAGACGATACCTGTTAATTCATGTCACAAAACCACACATCCGTATCTTTGAAAATTTTACCCGAAATAGTCATGGAGACAAGTCACTATATAAGAACAATGGTCAAGTCAATGCAAACAAACCAAAAAAGTGTTACAAGTGAAACTCGTGTGTTCTGAAACCTATACTTTACGTGTGTAAGTTGGTGACAAACGAGAATGAGTACGGCGTGACGATTGTGCGTTCCGTGACGCTGTTGCTCAGATATATGGAGCAATAACATCATCGAAGGAGCGCCGACAACAAGCGTGTTCACATGTCGGAGTTTCAAGACACAATGATCGTTTCCACGGTTTTAACAAATACATTAGGTTGTTATTGTACATGCGATGCTCACGTGATGCTTATAGCGACGAAATGACTTTATCATATATAGGGTTCAAACTTTCCGTATTTTTTTTCAAATTGATCGTATTGGGGTGTTTTTTAATTAAAAAATTTTCGTGTTTTTTTCCTATGGATGATATCAGTTTCAGACTATTTGAAATTATGGTCTAACGTTACACGGTGTTTGCTAATGACGGAGTGATTGCTGTCATGTTTTTTAATGTTTTTTTTGGTGTTCATTAACTCGTGTCATTAATTGACGTTTAGTTTTCCCTATATATGTTGCATCACAATCGCCGCAATCTATCTTGTATATTAACTTCTCTTTGCTGAGTCTGTCCTTCCCGCTTCCTATGACACCATCCATTTCTTTCGAGATGGTATACAAGGTATCGAGATAAACTCTCTTAAAAATGCGTCGGATATCCTTGCTTAAGCCCTTCACGTATGGTACCGTAATGCATCTTCTGGCATCGAACATGTCCGGTGGCGCGTCAACTCTTTCTACCCTTTTCTCGAGCGTCTTAAGTCTAGCCTTAATTCTTTTATTAATCATTTCAGTAGGAAATGAGTTATTTTTAAGGATTTCTCTTACTAAACGGATGTTGGTTTCATGGAAACGTCTGTCCGACAGTAAGATCGCTCGGTCTACTAAGCTGGTTATTGTGTTGAATTTATATTGTGCTGGGTGGTTTGAGAAATAATTGATATAACGCCCCGAGAACGTGGGTTTTCTATACCAGTTCGTAAGAAGGTGTCCCCCCTCCCTAATGACAACGGTGTCAAGAAAAGAGAGCGAATTATCTGATTCCGTTTCAAACGTGAATTTAAGGCGCGGATGGTAACTGTTAAACGCGTCCAAAACTTCGTTTAGTTTTGATCTGGGAATTATGGCGAAGACATCGTCAACATATTTGCAGAAAAACGGAATGACAAAATTAAGAGAGTCCAGACAGTGAGTCTCCAGATCATGCATCACCATATCCGCACTAATTGGTGACAGTGGAGAACCCATCGGGCTGCCAAAGGTTTGTTCATAAAATTTCCCATTAAAACTGAAACTAGTAGAGTCAAGCACCAAATTAATAGCGTGGAGGAACTGAGCTAAAGTAAAGTTCGTATTCGGTGAGATTTCATGCCATCTCTGTTCAATGGCTTTAAGTACTAACGCTTTCGGGATGTTGGTGAAAAGTGAGGATACATCTAATGAGATCATAATTTGATCGTCGTTAATATTCAGTGCT